>NW_028189356.1:0-18839 GCF_048542155.1 Nylanderia fulva
TAAAAATTTTTGATCGACAAAAAGGATTTATAAATGAATAACAATTTTTATACTTGTAAAATATTTTATTTCTTGCCCGCCCCGCAAATTTCCCTTCTCCATCCGACTTTCTCAATCGGATCTCAAGCTCTCGGCACCCCAGGGTATAGGGCCTGCGGGTTCCCCAAAAAAAGTAGAAGAGCTCTCGAACTTTTACCGAGGTAACGCGAGAGAAGACCGACTTGTGCAAAAAGGGTGATTTCCGAAGGGTGAATTCCCGGGGATAACACGGAATTGCTGGAGGCCTTCGAGGCATCGTGTTGAGCGCAGAACAGGATGAGGGGGCCCCGCCGGAGGACGAGCCCCCTGCGGCGGGGGATTGGGAGGGCTTTGGGGCCCGGACGGGGGGGATCCGGGGAGACAGGGTAGGCCAGATGAGAGGGTGGACCCGGGGCGGCCGGGTTAGAGCGGACGCGGGTTTCCGCTGCGGTGAGGTAGGCCAATCGCGGCACTTGGGGCGGCCCCCGAGGGTCGCGCGTGTTTGTTGCGGGGCGTCGGGACACTTGGCGGGGGTTGCCCGGGGGCGTGGACGGCCAGGGGTGGGGGGTCCGACGGCGGGATCGACGGAGATCGGGTTGGCGGACCGGTTCGGCCCCCCGGTTTCCTGGACCGACAGGGTAAGTGTGGATTTTTTTAGCGGAGTGAGGGCCAGTTTTTAATTAACCGACGACGCGGGGTTGATTCGGGATCACCGTCACCCTAATAAAATAGTAACGTCCCAAAAAAAATTATGTTCAGTGACAAACACAAATCAATTTACGGTTTTAACGGTTCTTTCTCCGCGAAAATAGATTTTTATATATTGTAAAAGTCGGCGCCCAAAATCAAAATAAAGTTTTAACAGTCCCGGACGACGAAATATGTTAAGTTCTTTCGGAAGAGATTTTTTGATGGTCCGTCGATACGGTTACTTTCGGAGAAACAGTAAAAATATGCGACGAGGGCCGAGTACTTTTGGAAAAATTATGATTTTGAGAGTGGTGCCCGTTTTGGTCAATATGTGTGGAAACCCCGAATGACGAAGGTATTGGCGAAAAGACGTTAGAGAGATCAGCGGGGCGCACGGGGGTTTTCCCTGGTTGTTTTGCGGGCGGAGAGCGGCGCGCCCGATTTTGAATGACCACGCGTTGAAGCACAAAAACCGATAGCGTCGCGCCCGCGAGGTTGTCTTTCGCTGACAAGGAGGTTTTTCGGTATTTTAGAAGGCCTTGAGTGAGGGAACCATACGAACAGCATTTCCCGATGCGATCCCTCGTGCCGTTAGGAAAAAAGAGGGAAGTATTCGTTTGTGTATCGATTATCGCGAAAAAACAAAATACGGTGCGAGAAAATTTCCCCCACGGAATGATCGACGAAATATTGATCGCTTGAAAGCAAAAAAATATTTCTTTTTGGGTTTAAAGGTGGATTCCATCACGCAGGATGCATCCCGCGTCATAAATTGCTCATTTGTGACGCCGCTGGGGCATTTTGAATGGCTACGTATGCCGTTCGGACTGACGAACGCGCCGCGTGGGTTTTTTGCGTTTTAACAATTGGTGTTGTGAAAAATTTGTGCGAACCCAAAAAAACGAAAAAAAAATATTTGAATTTCCGACGTTCCTATCAAAGGGCAAAAAGGGAAAAATTTTTTGGGTTCCCGGGAGGCGGGACCAAAAAAGAATAGGTGGGGGAAAAAAAAAAAAAAAAAAAAAAAATTTTATCCAAAATTTAAAGGGGCCGTATTGGGTAGGAAACGCTCGTTAAACCGATATATTTTGAAGGCGGGCCGTTTAAAACCCTGGGGGCCGATCACCCCCCCCCACTTAGGTTTGGGGCCCAAGGCCCCCTAAACCAAAAAAAAGCGATCCGGTCACCCACCCCAGGGGGCCCCACTACAAACCCCCGGGGGGCCCCCCCCCTAGACGCCGGCTTTCCCCCCCAGCCCAGAGGGGGGGAAACCGCGGGGTTTTAAACCGGTGGGATACCGGCCCCACCTTTCCGGCCCCCTCCGGCAAGGGGGTTTTTCTTGTTTCGCCCGGGTTCCCGGTTTCCTCTTTTCCCGCTTTAACCCGGGGGAGGGGGGTTTTCGTCATTACGGGGGTTTCCCGGGTTTCCGGTTTTTCTGCACAGCCGGGCCGGGTTTTTTGTTACCCCGGGGGTTCCCGGGTTTTGGTTCCCCCTGCTCACCCGGGCAAGGGTTTCTCTTTTACCCCGGGTTTTTCCCGGGTTTCCGGTCTTTTTTCCCCAACAAACATTTGTTTTTCCGAGTATCAATAATTTCTCTATTTAGGGTTTTATGCCAAAAAACATTTCGTTTTCCGATATCAAAAAGTTTCTCTTTTTAGGTTTTATGCCAACAATCTTTTGTTTATTTGTTTTTTTAAAAAAACCCAAAAGCTTGTAAAAAGGAAAAGCGAGTCTAATCCCCCCCCCCTCCGAACCCGGGAAACCCGGGCGAGCCGCCCCGGGGCGTCGGGAAAGGTGAACCTTTACATGGCCCCAACGGGGACCTCCCCCGTGGGACCCGACCCTTTAAGCCTCCGACCCCCGCGTGGGAAAAATCAATTATCAAAACCCAACATTGCCTTGGCCAAAGCCGGAATCGATACCAAAGGAACTTTAGACGGGGGTCCGCCGACGCCCCCCCGTTTTGTGGGGGCAAAAACCCCCGCTATTTCGAACTTACCTACCTGTCCCACTATCAACGTCAAAAGGGCCCCCGGAACCCCCAAACAAAGAAGAAGCTACCCCCCGACACCTGTTAAAACCGGCCAGGATCATGGATAGATCCGAAAATGGGGGGGCCACTTCGAGGGAAAGGGGCCCCCCCTGCATTCCTCGAGCGTACGGAAAGTGTGCCGGGGCTTGACACCGACCCCAGATGCTGGGGGGCTCCCCAACTCTTCGGGGAACCCCCCGCTTTGGATCGCAACATCCGCGTACCATACCCGGGGCCTATTTTTCCCAAACTGTCCCCCAGCAATCCCTGCCAAGCGGGTAAAAGGGGACGATGAAAAGGACGATCCGGGATCAAAACGCCCTAAAGAGTCCTTCCAAAAGTAGCCACCGAGGTTCTGCCATGATGGGGCCCCCGGGGATATTCCCCTAGACCAAGGAAAGCTTACAAAAAATTTGGATCCGGAGTCCCAAATTGTAATCCGTGGGCGGCGTGCTCAGCGTGGGGGATCTGAAATCCGGCCCCCGAAAAAGGGGGGGGCCCACCGCCGGAGCGGGAACGACGAAGGGACTGCCCAAAGCCACACCCCGGTCGAGCTTCCGCGGTTATCGTCGGGGGGGTTGCTGGGGGTGCAAGAACGAGGAATACACGCCTCACCCAGCGACCTCCGAGAAATTCCTCGAATGTGGAAAGGGGGGGCCCACCCGTGACTGCCACCCCCCACGGAACGGGGTCGGGCCGGAGACGTCCGGCCGTCGCCCACCCCACTCGGCCTAAAATAAAACCCCGAGCCCCGACCCCCGGGTCCTTTTTTCCGGGACAACATTGGGGGGGCCCCCTCGTTTCCCGGGCCCAAAATTCTTCGTAAACGCAAACGGCCCCCGAATCAACCGCACCCACTAGCCCAATCTAAAGGCAGGGTTCCCGGCAATTCCCCTTACGGTAAATCACCTTATGCCAAGTCGGTCTTTCTCCGTCTCCCTCGGTAAACTTCGAGAAGCTGCTCTCTACTTTTTTAGGGCCCCCTGCTGGGCCCGGCATCCCTGGATGCGAAGTTTGAGATTCATTAGAATCGGATGGGAAAAAGGAAATTTTGCGGGTTCCCCGGGTTCAAATAAAGATATTTTCAAGTAAAAAAAAATTTTTTTTTCATTATAAACCTTTATGTCGATATAAAGTTTTTGGCCTGACGTGGGTTTTTGGGGGGCTAATTGATACATATTTTTAAACCTTTTTCAAATGTTAGGCTGAATGGGTAAATAAAAAAAGAAGTAAGTCGTCCGAGTTTTTTCCCCTGGAGGGGGTTCGAGTGCCGTCGGGTGTGAGGTTCCGGGATCCTCGTCAAAAATTGAAGTTTTGTTCGTATTAAATTTTAAAAAAGGGTCGTATTCCGGAGATGCTAATTTTTGATTTGATCATGGACGTAATTTCAGGGTCGTTAAAAAATTTATGATTTTGGGCGATTAGGAAATATTTAATTCTAAAAAACTGTTCAGGAAATTTAGGGTGAGAAATCATGTGGAGGAATATTTTAATTGGCGAAAAAGCGTTGGAGAAGGAGGGTTTTATGATTATTCGCTTGGTTAAATTTGAAGTTTTTGTTTTTGAGGTTTTTTGAGTTACGTTCGCGAGCCTGTGAAGGTGTGTCGTTTCGATCGATTGATCCTCCCCCGGGGGGGGAGACCATTAACGGTTAATAAATTTACAGAATAAATCGAAAGATAGATTATTCTATTTTTGAAAAATAATTGAAATATGACCCTTTTTTGCGGATTTTCTTTTTAAGAGGGAAAAAGATGAAAAAGGGTTTAAACTTATGCAGAAAGCCCTTACCCGTTTAAAAAATTAACTTTATGTCAGTAATTATTATAATAAAAACCCGTTTAAATGAGGATGGAATAACGTGGATAAAAGGAAGGATTTTAATAGGATTTTAATTCTCGTTGGGAATAATACTTGTTTTCAAACGTTTTAAAAATTAAATCTAAACTTTTTAAATAGAATTCTTAAAAAATAATAAATCTAACTTTGAAGTAACAAGTCATGAATTCAAAATCACTGTCAGTTTATGGTAAAGTAATTCGCATATGGAAAAAGCAGGGGATTAAAAACATAAAAAATGAGAAAGGTGACAACCCGGTTTTCCCCGGGCTTTGGGGCCCGGGCTTATTAGGCGGGGGGGACTTCACTTTACTGAAAGTGCATCTCTGAGATGTTTGCGAATTACCCTTTTGCGGTATAATCTAATGGGTAAAGGATTTTGAAGAGGTTTTAAAAAAGTTTTAAAATCTAATTTAAAATATTAATACGGTAACTTCAACATCAATAATTGAATTTTAAAATTTTGAATTTAATTATTTTTAAAAATCATTAAAAACCATGTCATTTGGTTTGGTAAAAAATTTGTAGTTTTTAAAGCAGAGGAGGAGTAGGGGGGAAGGGTTTAAAAAAGAAATTACGGTTTTTTTCCCGTGGGGTTCCGGGCCCCCAAATTATGCGACTTCCTTTCAAACGTGCATTCCAAAATTTTTAAAGAATTTACCTTATACAGGATGGTTTTAATGACAAATAGGGAAGGTGGAGTACACTTGTCCCAAAAAAATTTAATATCATTGCAAATCATGCCGTCGGGGTGGTAATAATTCGCAATTTTTGGGGAAAATGCAAAGGGTTTTTAAAAGCAAAAAGAATAGAGATAGGTAACTCCTTATCCGGGGTTTTCTCCCCGTCTTATTAGGCTAATGACGTTCACTTTATGAAGTTTCACTCTGAGATGATTGGGAATTTACCCTTTACGGTATAAATTTAATGTTTACTAAGGAAGCTTTTTTCAATCGCTAAAGGTATTAAAAAGGATTACATCATAATAATAAGCCGTATTTTTAAAACTGTTTTTTTTTTGATTGTTTGCGATTCGGTTAAAAAATATTAAAGTATTTTTAAATATTAAATAGATCGCGATTGTAAAGCGAAGTATGCAGATGAAAAAGTAGATGAAATAAATCGGACTGCAAGTAAATTTTGGGTTTGTCTTTTTTCAAACAGAGTCGTAAAAGTGAAATAAGATTAGTTCGAAATTCATGGTTAAAAAATTAATTAAATATAAAGATTAAAAAAATGAGTGTCCGTCGCGCTTTACTATTTAGGGATATGTGAACTGGCTTAAATACTCACAAGGTTAGACAATGTCTTATGTGCCTTGAGTGGTACACTTTGCTACTATGTTCTTCCCTCTGAGTTGAAGAGCTGAGGAGCCTCGGTACCGTCGTCCGAATGGCGGCTATGTCTCGATGTCTTCAGCGGGATCACTCTTGAGTGATGGGTGGGATTCACTGCGAGTGAGGAGGAACCCCCGGGTTTACTGCCCTTCCGTGCCGGGGGGCCGGGTTTATATACCCAAAAAAGGGGCTCGCTCCCCCCATCGGGGGGATGTGGCTCAGCCCCAAAGGGAAGAGAGATGTGCGGGGAAGTCCCGGGGGATAATCGTTCCGGGGGAGAGATTGCGAGGTTAAGTCCCGGAGAGATGGTTCAGTAGGATACGGGGCAAAGAAGAAAACGAGACCTTACCGATTTTGTATAGCCCTTTTCCGCCGTTTAAAACGGGCCCCCGAGAAAAAATGATCCCCGCGCCCCCCACTTTGCCGCCCCCCTTTTGGATGCTACAAAGGCCCGCCAAAATTACTTGCCACTTTGGCCCTACGCAGCGGGTATTGGAAATTACCACAAAATTTCCGGGAGACCCGCCCCGAAAACCCTTTAGGGTTTGCCAGGGAGAGGGCTGATGCAGTTCCGCTTTCATGCCTTTGGGAAATGCATTCGGGCCACCGGCCCCCTTTTTTCCAAACCGGTGTCAAACACCGTGTTTTGGGCCCCCGATTTTAGAATACATCCTCGTCTCCCTTGGACGCCCCTGTTGCGCTCCCTATTTTCGAGGAGACCTGGGGCCATTTGGCCCAAATTTTTTTCGCCGCCTGGGTGACCCCCGGACTCCCCTCAACCAGAAAAGTTTCACTTTTCCCGGCCCCAAGGGTCTCCGGTCCCCCGGGGCCCCCCAATTTTTCCCCGATCGGCCCCGGAACCGGGAAACGGCCCCAGAAAAGTGGGGCCCCTTACCTTTGGCCTGCCCCCCGCCCCTCCGCAGGTTGGGAAATTTTCTGGGGTAGCGTATGGAAACCGCCGTTTCCCAATCGCGACTTCTCCAAAAATCGGGCCCCCCTCTCACTCGCCCTTACAAAAAAGAGGGGGCGCGCTGACCTGGGCAAAAGAAGAAAAAAAAAAACCGCGTTCCGGAAACTAAAAAAAAGGTTTTTAACCCCCCGGGCCCCTGCCCTCCCCGGGTCCAGATTTTGCCCCGCCCATTTCTACTAAAAAAACCGCCCCAAAGGGGCCCCCCGGGTTAGGGGCTGTTTTTTAAACCCAAAAACCTGGGGAAGGAGAGGGGTTATCGCGTACCCCAGCCGGACCCTCCCCGCAGCCGAGAAGAATTAAAAGCCAAACCAAAATAGAGTGCTTGGCTTCGTGGGGGGGTATACGCCGGTTTGGGGGGTTTACCTCGAGGCTAACCGATTCACCGTCGTTTTCGACCCCCAAAGCAAAAAATGTTACAAACAAAATGAGGCCCCTACCGGACGACAGCCCGCTGGATGTTTTGAATTTCAACCAAAAGGGTTTCGAAATCCAGAAACCCCCCGGGACAAATTAAAACCCCCTTGGGAATGCCCCCCTTTCCCCCCTCCCGGAAGCTTTGGCCGGGTTTACCCGGCCGCCGAAATGCCGGGGGTACCACCGTAAACTAGCCGAAAGGACGGGAAAACCCACCCATCACCCGGAATAAAAATTAAAAATCAACCCATTTTACAGGCATGTACTTTCCCCATCTGGATTTCCCGGGGAAAAACCAAACCAGGGCAAAGGAAATTTCGTGCCCCACAGACCCCAAAGAACCCCCCGGGTTCACGAATGCACGGGCGACCCCCGGGCCCCCCGGGCAAAAGGGATTTCCCCAAAAAATTTGGGTTTGGGGGCCCACTATAAATTACTGGCCGGCATTTTTTGGGGATTGCCCGGGACGTCCGAGGGGGGGGCGCAATTGTGCGCGGGAAAAGGCCCAGTCAACGACGACCGGGGTGGACGGATGATGGCCCCCCCCGTCCGGGGTACCATGGGAAAAAACCGGGCCCTAAGGGCCCGAAACGGTCCCCGGGTGATCCACTAGCGGCCCCTAACCCGGCTATTAACCCCTACAAGCCGGGTTTATTAAAGGGGTCAAAATGGTCCCCCTAAAAAAGCCCCGCCGTAGGCCGTAACCCGAGCCCCTCAAACCCACCGCCTTATAAAACCGGCCCCGGGTGTTTCCCGGGCGCCCCCGGGGTCGATCGGGACTCAGTTTGTCCCGGGAAAAGATTAAGGCCTTGCTAGCCTTTCCCAAGGGGTCAACAGGACATCCCCCGTGTAAAATCCACAATGCAACCGGTTTTTGAGCGGCGAAAAACCTTTGGGTTTTTAAAAAAATGATCAGCCCCGTTTAAAGGGCCGGGGGCACAAAAAACTGGGACGAGCGAATCCCCTTCCTTTCAGTTTGCCCTCAAACACCGCCCGAATGAGGCCACCCGGGTAAAACTCCGGGGCCCACATTTCCCGCACGGCCAGAGCTCGCCCGCCCCCCAAAACCCGAGGATCGACCAGGAAACCCCCCCCCACAAACCCGGGCCAAGCAAACCCCCCAACCCAGTTTGGAGGACGCCTACAAGGTTTGGGGGGAATCCCCCTCCCCCCGGGCCCTTTCCCGCGGCAAGAGAAGGGCCTTTCAACCTCGGCGACGGGGACTGGGGACCGCAGCTGGGCAACGCGTCTTTGGGAAAAGCGACCGTCCCCGTCCAGAAGGCCCAAAGGTTTTAAAAAGCCCAAACTTCCCCCCCAAGTAAAAGCGGACCGATGACTGTCCGGAGGATCGTTTATCCCCCGTAATCGTTTACCCAAAGGGGCCCCAGGGGCATGGCACCCCCACATCCATGTGCCGGACCCAAGGGGGGATCCCAGAAAGAGGACGAAAGGGAAAACCCTCGGGGGCGAGAACAGGGGCCGCCCCCGTTTATTTTCCTTTAAACGCCCCTACCGCCCCCGCCACTCGGAATTTCCCACCACCCCCCTACTGGAAAGGGGATAAGAAAGGTTCGACCCGTTTTGGCCGACCAAAGACGATCCCCCGTCCCCAAAAGGGGGGTAGTTAACGGCGGGCCCCTTTCAAAAGCCCCGCGGGGCCCATCACCCGCCCCCAAATTTAGCTATGGCCCTAAGGGCCCCCCAAACCAAAAAAAATAAGCAAACCCCGGGTCCCCCCTAAACCCCGGGGCCCCCCCCTACAACCCCCCGAGGCCCCCCCATACGACGCCGGCGTTTTCCCCCCACCGCCTCGATGTAGAGTGGGGAACCGCCGGCAGGGTATATAAGCCGGCTCGACGGATGAGCCGGCACCAGTCCTGTTCCGGCCCCTCCTAGCCAGGCAACGGGCTTCTCGTTGTTACGCCGGGTTCTCGGTTTCTGGCCTTCTACCTTTGTATCGGGCAAGGGGTTTCTCTTTGTTCCCGGGGCCGGGTTTCTTCGGTTTCTGGGCCCTCCTACCTTAGTATCGGGCAACGGGTTTCTCGTTGTTAGGGCCGGGTTTCCCGGTTTCCGGTCCCCTTCCTGTATAAACGGGTGACGGGTTTCTCGTCATTACGCCGGGTTTCCCGGTTCCGGTCTCTTCCTGCTACACGCCGGGCAACGGATTTCTCGTTTTTACGCGGTTTCCCGATTTCCGGTTTTCTTCCTGCTACACGCCGGGCAACGGGTTTCTCGTTGTTACGCCGGGTTTCCCGGTTTCCGGTCTCTTCCTGCTACACGCCGGGCAACGGGTTCTCGTTGTTAGCCGGTTTCCCGGTTTCCGGTCTTTTTCCTGCTAACACCGGGTGACGGGTTTCTCGTCATTACGCCGGGTTCCCGGTTTCCGGTTTCTTCCCGCTATAAGCTATACGCCTCCGTACACCATATCTCTAAGTTATACCGGGTAATTTGTAAATCTTTTCCCGGAACCGCTACAGGCTACACGCCTCCGCATTTTGTTTTATACGAGTAGTCAATAAGTTTCTCTGTTTAGGGGTTTACGCCAACAAACTTTCGTTATACCGAGTAGTCAATAAATTTCTCTATTTAGGGCTTTATGCCAACAAACATTTTGTTTATACCGAGTAGTCGATAAGTTTCTCCTATTTAGGCTTTATGCCAACAATCATTTTGTTTACTTGTTCTTTTTGAATAACCAAAGTATTGTTAATAAGGAATAAGCGAGTCTGAACTCTCCCCCTTACCTCCCGAATCCTGGAACCGGCGAGCCGATCCGCGCGTCGGGAAAGGGGAACCGTTACAATTGTAAGCGATATCGACGGTTTCCCCGGGGATACAACGGCCATATAGCGGTGTTTGTTTTCGCCCGATCAGATGGGCCATAGTAAAATTATAAGTGTGTTTTTCGATTTTGCGTTTAACCGATAAGCGATATTTTATTGTGTTAGGCCGGGACGGCCTAAATGTCAGAATGGCCGAACTGTTGGCATTTATTCGTTGAGCTCGACTTATTTAGTATCCGTCGTCCGTCTTGTTATTGCGGGGATAAAAACACATATTTATTGTAACAGTGTTCAAATTTGACAATATTATTGCGCGAAAGTAACATCCCCTGTATGGTCAAGTTTAGCGAGGATCTTATATATATAATTTATCTTATAAAATAGTCAAATCAAGAATTCAATGGTATAGCAAGCAACTAATTATAATAAAACTATATATTTAAACATACATCTACGAATGAGGTAATTTGATTTAAACACCACTTTATATCTGCAGCATGTGCAACACGCCTTACCGAAACAAATTATTTTGGAAAATCGTTCGTTATATACAAACAGAAGTGAGTAATACAATATAGAATATAATATAAAAAAATATAAATTACATAAACTAAATAATGTATAATAATAGAAGTTTTTATAAAATGTCCCCTTAATTTTCTTGCTTCTTCTGACATTATTTCATAATGGTGTTTTTTAGTTTTACAATTCCGCTATTTTCTCGTTTTTCTACTATATTATTTTTAATTCATTATATTTTTACTATGAAAACCGCTTTTTGTAGAAAGAAGTTGGTTGATTATCGTGGTCTCTCTTTCATATGCAGATGTCATGTTGGTTTGGTTTATTTTTGTTCATAATTTGTTATTTTTTTGAAAATAATTTTTAAAATTATTTTATTCTTTTTATTATTTCCCTTATTTATATATATGTATATTGTCCCTAATTCTTATAATTTCTTTTCTTTTAATTGCATCTTTTGCTATTTTTTTATTTGTTTTCTAATCTTTTTTTAACAGGTTATTAAATATCTAACATCTCTTTTCCATTACCTTCTCCATTTTTCATTATTCTTCTCCTCGTAGATCTACCTACTTATTTTTCTAATTTTTTGTTTTGTCTTTATTTTCTTTTAATTTGTTTTGTTATTGTTCAAATCATTTTATAACTCTCTCAATACTTTGTTCAAATATAATCTGTTTTAGTGCTTTAATGAAAAATTAAATAATATATTATTTAATTGCATTTAAATTATGTTATATTCTTTATTATCATAATATAAATATAAGATATATAAATAGATATAATTTGTTGTGTGCCTCGGGAGAGACACTTAAGGGTCGCGCCAAATTGGGATGGGAATCCGGGGCGTCAGGACTTGTCGGGTGTTTGTAGAAAATGCACTACACTTTTTGTATTAAAATTCTTTATTCCACTTCAACCACTTGGTCTTTATTTTATTCCACTATTAATACACTGAAGCTTTATCGTGTGTGCGGCACTGACTTTCTATTACTCCGCGTATCGCGCACAACTGCGAGTCGATGCTAGGTGCGCGCGCGGTTTAGCGAGATCGTGGTTAGAGCGATTATTGTGTCTGCGACTGAGCGAGCTGTCGCGTCTCTACTCTCTTTTTATATCGTTGTTTTTTTGGAGTTTTCCCGATCGGAAGGGGTGCCTGGCAACAGGTTTCCCCGGTCGAGAATCTAGGTGCAAGCGAAGCAGATTCAAAGTCCTTCTGCTTTGCTTGCACGTTGATCAATTTCTGTTCCGCGTATATCTCGCATTGTATGCGTTTTTAACGCGGTCATTATCTGTCGTAATTCTGATTTCGCGTATACCTCGCATCGTATGCGTTTTTTTAACGCGGTCATTATCTGTCGTAATTCTGATTCCGCGTATACCTCGCATCGTATGCGTTTTTTAACGCGGTCAGTGTCTGTCGTAATTGCGGATGCAATACGAGTACCCATTTCTTAATATTAGTTAACTTTTAATAGTTATATCTATTGTATATCTTTGGGGGATATAACAAATTTATAAAGAAAAATGCAATTTTATATTTTGTTTCTTAGTATTTATTAAAATGTTTTATAACATAAATATTACACAAACAATTTTCACGTATTTGTAATGTTTTTCTACATATTTTAAATTTTTTGTGAATTTAGCCAATTACATCGCCCAAGTTTTATTAATTTTATGAGGGAAATTGCAGAATCACAAACAGATGATGATCTACGTTACTTGCATAATTGGGATTTGGAAAAGCATTGTCCTCTCATAAAAATAATACGAGATTATAGTCATCCGGTGTACGAAACATTTTTCCGATGGTCTATAGAAAATATTAATGAATTAGAGATTGATTGCTTACCTATTACTTATATTACAGAAACATATCCCGATTTTTACGATCTTTTATATTCCATGGTATGCGCAAATTCAAGCAGAAAATCAAAACTATTATTTTTTCAAGAGGATAGTTGGATGATATTCAATATGCAACAAATTGATAAATATCGATCATTGACTCATTATGACTTATTACTCGTCTTCATTTTACACACACATACACACAATTGATATTATTTTATATTTTTGTATATTTTATTCATTATCGTATAAAAATCTGAAATATTCATTATATATAATTATAATAGTTTTAAAATGTTTTGTGTAATGTTCTGCATTATTTAATATATAATTAAGGTATACATCAGTGTTTTTTATATTATATCAATCAATATTAAAATTATATATTTATAAATATGTATTTTATGCTAATAATAATAAAAATTATAAAAAAGTTAATTATATTTATAAAATTAATATAATAATAAGTGCAAAGTAACATACAATTTTCGTAACATTACATGTTACAGAAATTACACTGATTAATAAAATAATTGTGAAGAAGTTAATCGGAATACAATTAGAAAATATGGTTGCAAAGTCAATGTAATAGCTATCAGATGTTTTAGTGAAATCAGCAGTGCGCTGTCGAAGGAGATCATAAAATAAATAAGATTATTTTTGCCAAGTTATAGATTTTCTGCCTTAATACTAAATATCATATTTTAAATTATTACTGTGATGAAACCTAGACTAGTGATACCAAAAATTATTGTTACAATTAATTATGTTTAAAAATATTGGAAATTATGTATGAAAAATGTGTCATATTTCATGGTTTTTGAGAGAATGTGGATCATGTGCTGATTTTTTATTCTGAGCATTATAAAGAAGAATGTATACGTGCGTGCGTGCGTGCGTGCGTGCGTGCGTGCGTGCGCGTGCGCGCGTGTGTGTGTGTGTGTGTGTGGTAATACACTTTTTTTTTGGATAGCTAGATAGCGTTTATGTGTTCAAACATGTAACTATTTCACAATCTTTTTATACATTACATTCAAATAACGTTTATTTATTATAAATAAATCACATCCGTGTCTCACCTCATGTAATATATGTATATATATGTATGTTATATAATATATGTATGTTAAGTTTTTAAATTAATTTTTTTTGTCGCAAGTCTTTAATGTTTATATTTTTGTTATTGCAAGTTTTTAATGTCATTATATATTTTAAATACATTATTTTTCAGATATGTTTTAAGATTCTGTAAGATTTTGGAGATATAGTTTTTGACGCGGACTTAACAACTTTTTTTACCTTTTTTAAAATGAAATTTTTTATACATATACAAAACATTTATGAGTTCATTATAAAAAATTCCGAAGAAAACCAAAAAAAGCTTGTTACATAAGATTCACTCTAAAACGATTTTTAATAATTATAAAGTGATAAAGTCAAATTGTATTTGCATTATGATAAGTAATGAACAAACTATCAATACGTTACCTTAAAGAATTGATAATCCTAACTCTTTGATTACTGTGGAATGTGAATGTCCAAAGCTCTTAGGTTATATTTCAGTCAATTAACAATCAAAGAGCTTTATCACAATAAGCGTAGACCTATAATATTTAATTACACGCTATGGTTAATAAGTCCAATATCAGAACACGATAAAATGTTTTATTTCCTTTATTAAATTTAATTAATTTATTATTAAGAAATAGAATTGTAATATTTTCAAGTATTCTACAAAGTCAATGATATTTTACAAAAATAATAAAATTTTAATAACTTAAATTGTATATATTTGTTGCACGTAACGTTTTCACCAACAGATTTAGAATATAATCATGTTAAATCATTATATTCCTTATTAATTTGATTGCATAGAAAATATTTAATTATCACGCACATGATTTTATATAATAAACAATTATCTCATCAATATGAATATGTGCAGATATAATATAATAAATATAAATATGTGAATATATTATTCTGTTTGCAATTTTTAATTATTAAATTATATTATTTCCAAATTATATGCATAATAGATATGCAACAAAACTATTATTATTAACAATATATATTTGCAATCCAGATATTATATGAAACTATTCACACACAAGAAAAATAATATTTGAAAAGTAATTGCTGGTGTACGATTACATTTTGTTTAATTGGCAAACAAATATTTAATAAAATTTATTAATTTAAAAAAGGAAAAAGAAAAATGAATCTTTTCAATATAAAAAAATATAAAAAAGAAGGACTTGATCTTGAGCCCAAAAAAACGAAGGGGGTTGGGTATTGAGAAGGGGGAAAGGGGGGAACAAAGGAAAAGGGAAAAAGAGATTGGAGAATGGGGGGAGGAAAAAAAAAAAAAAAATAGAAGAAGTAAAAAGGAAAAATGAGGTATTTAGGTTTACTTTATGCAAAAGAACGGAGGGGAAAGAGAAACTTTATAATGGAAAGAATAAGAAAAACAAAAATTTAGCAAATGAAAATGACAGGGAGCTTTGGAGAAAAAAATTTTTGGGGGAGATGATACCAAGAAGAAAAAGTTTTTTAAAACGCATTGGTGGGAAAACATAGCTTTTATACGGAGGGGAAATATGGGGTTTGGGAAAAAAAAGGAAAAAAAGAATGGAGGGGAAAAAAAGAGAAAATATGTAAAGTGGACTGGGATAGAAAAGGACACCGAATTATATCAAAAGGGAAAAAAAAAAAAAGATGAGGGGAAATTTAAAGGGGGGAAGCTATAATGAGAGCCATTTAAATAGGGGAAAAACAGCAAGGAAAAGGGAAAAAAAGAAGTTTTGTATAGGGAAAGCATAAAAAAACTAGAAAAAGAGGTAAGGTAGGGGGGAAAGCCCAAAAGGGAAAAAAAAAGGGGGAAAAAAAAGGGTTTGGGGGAGACCGGGAAATTAAAAAAAAAAAAAAGGAAAAAAATTGAAGGAAAAGAGGAAAAAAAAGGAAAAAAAAAACGAAGAAGGAATTTGTACAGAAAAGGGTGGAAAAATAGAAGAAAAAAAGAGCAAAAAAAGAAGAAAGGGGATAGATGAATCTTTTAAATTAAGAAATATATAAAAAATAATGACAAAAAGAAACACCCAAAATATTTGGGGGGGAAAAAAAAAAAACAAGAAAGAAAGGAATATGATAGGAGATTTTCAGATGGGGAAGAAACGGGAAAGAGGACCAGCATGGTTGGGGGGGAAGGGAAAAAAAAGGGGGATTTCAAATTTGCAAAGGGGAAAAGGGAAAAGAAAATATGTTTCATATTTTGAAAAAAGCGAAGGAAAAAGGACGGAATAAAATTAGAAAGGGAAATTTTTTAAAAAAGATGGAAAAGGAAGGGAAAGTTTAAAAAGAGGATAAACAAAAATAAGAAAAAGAAAGAATGGAGGAGAAGGGAAAAAAAACGGAAAAAAAGCTAAAGCCAAAAAAATAAGAAGTTTATAGCTAATTTCCAGAAATTTAATTAACTTTAAAAGTTTTAGAGGGTTTTTCCCGATTTATTCCAGATTTTATTTTTATTTGATTGAATATTATATTACATTGTAGAGATTAGATTTTTGGGAAAATTTTTTTTTTTTGAGTTTGTGGTTTTTGATTTTTTTATTTTGGAAAATTTTGTGAAAAGAATTTTTTATTTATTATCTATGTAATTAAAAGTTTAATGTTTAAAAAATTTAAAGGGAAAAGGGGGTAGTATCAAATGTATGAATAAGTAAAGTACCGGAAGCCAAACCAAGCCGATTAGGCAAGGAAAAAGCCCCAATAAAAAAATAAAATAATAATAAACAATTAATAAATAATTAAATTTAAAGCTATTGAAAAATTCCCCAAAACTAAGAAAAAAACTGTTGATCTCTTCTTAAAATCGATAATATAATTTAAAAGGACAGAATTTAGAAAAAAAATTTTTTATAAAGGGGTTTCGCACGTAACGAATACTAAAAAAATTGAGTGATTACCTCGGGGGGGAACGAACTGACATAAAAAAACGCCATCGCCATCGGTATTTTAAAATTTTCCCCGCGAAACCTGCTCGATTGGGCCAAAAACCCATTTCGACATTTAAAATTTTTTTTAAAACGGTGTAAGGGGTTTTATGACCCCAATACAGGGGGAATTATTCGTCGCGATGGTCTGTTTGGGGGGTTTGGGGGCCCGGCTTCGTGCAGGAATATCGCTAAAAAAAAAATTCCTGGTAAAAAGATGCGAAGATTTTGGGGATTTTTCAATAATATTTTTTTGTCCCGGGTTTCACCCAAAAAATTTTTTCTTTTAAAAAGTCATCCAAAAAAGCGGTTGCGCAAAATCTTGGGCGCGCGAAAAAGATGGACGTTTTTCAAAATTGACATTTTAATTGAAGACCCCAGACTAAGACAAAAGCCAAGTTCCGTATATATAAATAAAAATATATAAAAATTTTGGGGGAAGGAAAAAAAAAAGTCAGAGATATATCATAAAATTTTTCCCCGCACTTTTCAAATTGCAAACTGCTGTATAATCTTCTTACTTCAAAAAGAGCTGGGAAAAAATTCTAAAATTTAGAAATTTTATTGGGGGAAAAATTTTAAAAAAATAAATTATTAAATTTTTATACAAAAGAAAAATTCGATTTGTCGTACGTTTCGGTTGTTTTTTTTCAACCTTTTTTAGCAAATTTTAAAAAAATTAAAATATTATTTAAAAAATTTGAAAAAAATTATTCTTTTCAATGTCATTATAAAAAAATAACGGGGGGTAAATTTTATTTTCTAACACCCGGATCAACCCCATTTTTAAATGTACGTCCCCTTTCCACAAAAATTTTGTCCTTTAAAAAATTTTCTTAATGATAAGTGGACTGTATTTAATTTATTTTGCTATTTGTTTTCAATTTTGGGAAACCCCTTTTTTAGTTTTTTTTTTGTCAAAACTAATCGATTTAAACAATTTTAAATAATGTTTGGGTTTTTTTTTGGGGAACAAATTTACTAAACTGAAAAAGGAACAGAGTAAAAAGGGGCGTTCCCCACGTCGGCCCTTTCTTTTTATTCCTCCCCCCCCTGTTTAAGGGGGTTTCCCCCAAATCATTACAACAAAACGCGCCCCCAAACCCGTTTCCCGCTTTCCCTTTTTTGATTTTCCCCCCCCTTTTTACCCCCCATGACGACCCCGTTCAAATTTACTTTTTTCATCCCGTCCCCCAAATTTAAATGTTCAATTAATTTTTAAAATTATAAAATATGTTTTTTTTTGAGTCAGTCAAACCCGGAAAGGTTTAAAAAAGTTTATTTATCGCTCTTTTACAATTTCTGCTTCCCCTTTTAACTTTAACAAGCGTATTTTTTTTTTCCCCCCGGTGCCTGGTGAGTTTTAAATTTTTACTGGGGCCTTCCCTTTTTTTTTTTAACGGGGGGCGTGGGAATTTGTTTTTCAAAACGGTAATCGATTTTAAAATTTGTTTTTTCAAATTTCCACTTTGCCTTTTTTTGCAAGGACTTTTAAAGGGGTTTTCCCCCTTTTTACCAAACGTTTTGCCCAAAAATCCTGCGCGATTCTTTTTTAGTTAATTAAAAACGATGGCCCTGTTAACCCCGGTACTCGGTTAAAAACCCCAAAATTTTGGGGAGTGCTCGTTTTTTTTTCCCCCAAACAATAAAATGACCTGGTGTCAATGGTACCCAAGTCTGTGGGAGAAGATGGTAATTGGCAGATTGGCCCTTTGAATTTAAACCCCTGTTCAATCTGTTATTTAGAACCGTTTTTAAAATTTTTAAAAGGGAAAAGATTTTGCCCCCCCCGATTAATTTCCGTTTTTTTAAATAAAAACTTGCAAGATTTTACCCCGGGCCCCCCCCCAATGTGAGGCCCGCCCCGGTGGAAAATTTTCCCCCCCCGATATTTTTTCGGAGTAAAAAATTCGTCGTTTTTAATCCTTTTTATTTTCTTTGCCCCAATTTTTTTGGGTTAAACTTTGAAGCTTTTTTTCTTTGTCCTACGAAATTAGTCGCTTTATCGCAAAATATACGCTGTAGAAAAACCTCTACCCCTACAAAAAGGGTTTAAGCGCAGCTATAAATGCGCTTTGCGCTGAGATCCCCTGCCCCCCTTCGAAATGTATTGCTTTTTTTGCAAAACAAAAAAAATAAGAAATATTTTTTTGTTTTTTTTTCCCCCACCGGGGCCCCTCGGTTAACTAACGTCACAATGGGCTCCGCGAATTTCTATCCCCGTTACAAAAAAAAGGAGGGCTTTAATAAACCCCTGTCTGTGGGGAGCTTTTCCATTATCTGAGACATTTTTTCTGGGATTTTTGGAAGCATTTTTACGCATTCGTGACATTTTTTCGGGGGTATATTTTTTCCCGTTAATAGGCCAGTATTTTTCTGGGAATTGCG
>NW_028189356.1:19454-26330 GCF_048542155.1 Nylanderia fulva
GATATATAAATTTTTTAAATGTAAATTTTCATTAAAATTATTAAAATTTACCAAACCCCAAAATTTTTGTTTTTCCGCTTTTCTACGGAAAATATTAAACTTTATTCCAGAGCTTTAACTTTGGGATCCCATCATATAATCTTTTTTTTACCCAAAAAAGATTTTGTTTTTTAGAATAAAACCCTTGGGGGTTCCTGCTATCTTTAAATTTAAAAGGGCATCATCGAAAATTTTTGGGGCCGATTAAGAACATAAATTTTCTTTAAAATTATAAGAAAGATAATTTGAAATTTTTCCCCTTCTCATCATATATTTAAACCTTTTTAATACCCTTTGAATAAAAAAAAAATTTTTAAAAAATTTTTTTATTATTTTAATTTTTTTATTTTAAATTATTTTTCAAATTTTTTTTTTTTAATTTTTAAAAATTTTTTATAAAAAAATTTTAAAAATTAAAATGCAAATACTTTTAAAAAAATTAATTTTTAAATTTAAAAAGGGAAAATTGGGGCAGAAAATTTTTGTATAAAATAAAAAAAAAATTGTTTTAGTTGTGCTTTTAAATAATAATTATTTTTTACAAATCAGAAAATTTTCTGTAAAAAAAAAATTTAAAAAAATTTTTATTTTTCATTTTATTTTTATTTTAATTTTTTTAAAAAATTTTTAAATTTTAAAATTTTTTTATTTTGAATAAAATATTTGTAAAATAAACTTTAATATTTATTGATATTATGTACAAAACGCCCATATATATCTTAATTATATATAATAGCAAAAACCATTAACAAAACATTTAAAAATATTGTAGTTATATAATAAATTTTCAATTGTTATATATTAATGTATAAAAAAAATTACAATATTATCCAAAAGTATGTGTATAAAAAAAAAACGAGTCAAATAATCATAATAAAATTTAAATTTATCGATATTTTCCAATTTTTTGTATATTGAATATAATCCAATCATTCATTTTAACAATTTGTTTTTTTTGATAAAAATTCTTTTTATTAAATGAGATGTGAATTAAAATTCCCAATTTTGCTAGCGAAGTAGTGAGAAAAAATTGTTAAAATTGAGATGGTCTGAATAGTAAAGTTACGGGAAAAAGCAATCAATTTTAATATGTCGGAAATTTTGTCCCGTTTTAAAAAAAATGTAATTCGCCCAAAATTTTTATTTTTTCCACTTTGACAGGAAAATGCTCCTCCAAATAAAATTTTCAATTTTTTGTAAAAATGATTTCAATATGTAGCTTTCTGCATCAGCAACAACTTCTTAAAAAAAAGTCAAAAAAAATTTTGACGTGAAATTTGGTAATTCAAAAAAAGTATGTAATCTGAAAAAAAAACTTTAAAATTTTAAAAAAATAGCTTTTCGGACCGCGCAAAGCGGGGGTTCCTCATATAGCCATATTAAATCCTTTAACACAAAAAATTAATTCTTTTTTGTATTCCGCGAACTACCCAATTTGTTGTCCCATTTCACGAAATTTTTCAAAATAAATGTTTAAATTTTTTTTTGGGGGGGGGGGTTGGGGGGGATAAAAAATGTAAAAATTTGTTTTAAAAATTTAATACCATCCCCAAAAATTGGGTAAATTTGAAAAAACTTGGGGAAAAAATTTTTTGGTGCGGGGTAAGGGGGGGGAAAACTTAAAAAAAAAAAAAGTTTTAAAAAAAATTTTAAAAAATTTTGTTTTGTGAAAATTGGTAAAGGGGGTGGCGTGGGGGGGGTGGGGGGGGGGGGTTTGGCGTTTTTTTGTTTGGGTTTTTAAAAAAAAAGGAAAGGGGGGGGGGGGGTGGGGGGGGGGGGGGTTTTTGGGGCCAAAAATTTTGAACTTTTAAAATTTGTGTCAGAAAATTGCAAAAAAAAATTTTTTTTAAAAAAAACATACCCTTTTTGAGGAAAAAAAAAAAAAAAAAAAATTTAAAAAAAAAAACCCACAGCAGCCCCCCCCCGAAAAATTGAAAACATTTGGTACCAATTTGAGACAATGGGTCCACAAAATGGGGAAAGGGGAGGGGGGGGACAGAAGACAGAAAGAAGAAGACAAAAAGACAGCGGGGGTGCAAATAAAGGAGAGAAATTTTGAAAAAAAAAAAAAAAAGAAGCAAAAAAAATTACCCCAAAAAAACAAAAAAAAAATTCAAAAAAATAAAAAAAAAGTAATTTTAGGCATTAAAAAAAAATACAGATTATTTTTGATCAAAATTTTGGGAAAGTTAAAAAATGTTTAAAAGAAATAACAAAAAAATAAATAAGAAAAAAGAAAAGCAAAAAAAAAATAATTATCAAGAGACACGGTAGTGTCTCGGACCAGTTAAGGGCGTGCCGAGAACCGTGTATCTTAACGCGAGTGGACATTTGAGTCTTTTAAAAATTCGAATTCAAAAAGGGGGATAAGCAACGGTTTTACTAGATTTAAATCGAAGTTTGGTTTGAATTATATAATAAAAGTGTCTTATTTTGTTTACGGATTTGAAGCAGAGAAATAATTGAAAGTCGAAATATGAAAAATTTTTTTAAGAAAGCCCCCCGTCATCATTTATCTCATCGACCACGCAAACATAGTGATGTGTACAATTCAATATACAACACATGGCAAATATATCACAGTACACAAAATAAATAGAGTGTATGGAAATGTCCTCTGCCTTTTTAAAACGACGGCGAAGTGCCCCCCGCTATTTTGACGCGTCGGGGTTTGATATTTTCAATTTTCAATTTAAATTTTTAATTTCAATTTTTTAAATTTAATTTTTAAGTTATTATTGCAATTATTTTCATAATTTTAGTGAAGTTTCAGTTGTGATACAAAAACAGATTTTGTATTATTTTAATATATTTTTAATTATATAAATCCCAGTATGAGATGAAAAATTTTTAATTTTTTTTAATAGCTTTTTATTTTTTTCAGTTTTACATCAAGAAGGTGCATTTTCAGTATTTTAAGCAGGGTTGGGCAATGGCTAGTTTCATCGCAGCATTTGATGCTTAAAAAGATAAATCTAAATCAGTGTATAGGAACTATTTTACAATTTTTCGGCATTTTTTATTGCAGGTACAAAACCAAAATAAATACAAATTAAATAATCACAACATTGTATCAAAAAAATAATTTTTTAAATTTTTTTTTAAAATTTAATATTTTTATCTTGATTGTAGTGGCAAGGATCTTTTTTGCTCAGTGTCATTGGGAAGCTCTGGCCCATAATACCATAATTTTGTGAATAATTGGCTAAGTTGAAAAAATTTTTAAGATTCCCATGGAATATTGGAATTTTTTCGGACTTTCAGCATCCACCACATATGCAGCTACAATTAAAGAACGATTTATTTTCCCTATTTTGCTTCCGTTATGGAATATTTAAAAAAAATTTTTTTAATAAAATTGATGAAATAATTTTTAAGAGTTGAAGAAATATGAAAAAAATCAGTGTCATAAAAGGGGGAGTTGGGGCAATAGTGGTGAAGCAGAAGGTATTAAGAGATCTTGCAAAGATTTACTTGTAGTTTTTAAAAAAAAAATTTATTTTAAAAAATTTGTTTTAGGTACCTATAAAGTAACATTAGAAATACGAAAACAGTTCAATAGCAGGTTTGATTTCAAGTAATAAAGCCGTTCTGTCGTACGTGACTTTAATCCAAAAAAATTTTTAAATTTTGCGCATACGTAAAAAAAAAAAAAAAATTATATGGCACCAGATAAAAAAAATTCTATAATAGAGTACAAAATCCAGTGGTGATTTTTAAAAGAAAAAAAAAATATTTCAAAGTTAAAATTTTTTTTTTGGTTGTTAATTAATCTGAGCTACTTGGTGTTAATAATTCAAATTTAAAAAAAGAAAAATAAAAAAAAAAGCTTAAAAATATACAAAATGCAGTATTTTAAATTTCTAATTTAAACAAATTATGAATTTTAGGTTTTAAATAGTGCTTTCTTTGGAAAAAAATTATATTTTTAAATTTGTAATTAGAAAAATAGTAATTTTATAACTGGCGTTTTTTGTTTTAAACAATTTTAAAAAGTACTTTCTCACAATAAAAAACACATTTTTTTATAATTTAATTTAATATTGAGATTTTTTTATTCAGTGGAAAAAAAAAATTGTGTTGGTCCCTTTAATTTTACAACTATAAGAGTGTGCACAAATAATTTTATGCAGCTTTTTAAAAAAATAAAAAACTTATAAAAAACAAAAAATACATATAACAAAATTGTAGTATTTTAAAAATTCAAAGCATATAAAAAAGATTTTTTAAAAAAATAAAAAAAAATCCAACAACAATTATAAATATTATATATAAAATATTTTATTTTTTTATATCATAAATAATTTTTTTATTTATTTTTATTACCATTTTTTTTTAATTATGTAGAAATACAAGTATGAGTTTTTTATTTTTCCAAATTTTGAAAGTTAAAATATTAATTTACAATGAAATTATTTTATATAATACGAGATTTTTTTAATAAAAATAAGGAGGAGATTTTATCATAAATTTAAAAAGTCAAAGATAAGGTTAATTGCATATTTTTGTTATTTCTTTTTAAAGTAAATAAATATCAAAATTCATTGCTTGAATGGTTTGGTTTGAAGTATGTTGTCTTTTTGAGGGGGAAGACCCTTGACAAAGCATTTTCTTTGTAATTTTCCCCAAAAAAAGGAAATTATACAAAAATAAAGATTTATTTAAAAAAATTTAAACCTCTTTAAAAACGGGACCCAAACATTTTTGCCATAAAAATTTGCTGAAAATTTTCAAAAAAAAAGATAACATAGAAAGATGATGTTTTCAAAAGTTTTGCTTTCCCCGCATTGAAAATATAAAAAAAGTGCAAGCCAAAAACGGAAACAAATAATAGGAATAAATGCTTTTTTAATTGTAGGCGCTATGTGGGGATGACTGCAAAATCCGACAAAATTCCAATTTCCAGGGAATTATCAAAATCCATATTTTTCATACTTAGCCAAGTATTTTCAAATTATTAGGTAATACAGGGATGCTTGCAAGACCGGCAATTAAAATCCTTTCCCCCTACAACACAATGTAAAAATGATTTTAAAAAATTAAAAATAAAATTTTTAAAATATATTATTTTGAAAAATTGTGTGTGAAAAAATTTTTAATTTTTGTATATTTTTAATTATTTGGGTATTAAAGTACCCAAAAAAAAGAAATGCCAGAAAAATGAATTTGCTTATTATTTTTGGATGCTTTTCTATACAAAAAAGAAATGATATAATCTCAAAAAATACCCTTTAAAAAAAGGTAAAAAAAAAGGCGACCAGTTAAGGGCCCCCTTAACAAAAAATTATCCATTTCAACCCCTGACAAAAGAATGTATGAAAAATACGATTTAAACCCATTCAACGTAAAAAAAGAATGAAATTTTAAAAAAAAAAAACGCCAAAGGAAAATAGAAACTTGTACCAGTGAAAATTTAAAATTGCAGAATATAAGAGTCGTATAATGAATCAATAAAAATTTAAATTTTTAAATGTGAATTGTACCATAAAAAAAAATTATCTATAAAAAAAAAGATAAAACAAGGGCCCAAATCCATGCGCCATGTGAAAAGTGTTAAACAAAAAAATTTTTTAAGTAAAAAAATCTTCAATGACAAAAATTTAGTTCTAAAATTAAATCTCACAAAAGAATGTCCAATTATTTCGCGAATAAAAAACATTTTAAAAAAATTAAAATTTAAAAACTTATGCAAATTTAAAATTAAAATAAAATAAAAAGAAAAAAAAAAATTTAGTTAAAAAAAAAAGGGGGCGTGTGAGTTTAAAAGAACAATTAATTTTATTCATTAGAAATTATTTTGCAGCGGCCCAGTTTTTAACTAAAATTTTTTATTTTTTTTTATTTTATATTTTTAAAAAATTTTCATAAGTTTTTTAAAATTTTTAATTTTTTTTAAAAAATGTTTATTATTTCGCGCAATAATTGGAATTTTTTGTGAGATATTAATTTTGGGCATAAATTTTTGTCAATTTATAGATTTTTTATTAAAAAAAAAATTTTGTTTAAAACTTTTTCCATGGCGCAGGGGCTTTTGGATCTTGTTTATCTTTTTTTTATAAGATAAAGTTTTTTATGGTACAATTCTACTTTGCAAATTTAAATTTTATGATCATTATACGTCTATAATTTTCTGCAACTTTAATTTTCCATGGTACAAGTTTTATTTTTTGGGGCAATTTTTTTTTTTTTATTACTTTTGGTTTACGATTTTTACATGGGTTATAATCGAAATTTTTTATACAATTTCATGAATGGGTTTTTCAATGGATAATTTTTTGGTTAAGGCTATAATAAAGGAAGTTTTTAAAAGAAAAAAAGAAAAAAAAAAGGAAAAAAAAAAAAAAAAAAAGTAAAAGGAGAAAAAAAAAGAAAGAAACAAAAGAAAGCAAAAAGGGGAAAAAAAAACCAAAAAAAGAAAAGGAAGAAAAAAAAAGGACAAAAAAAAAAAAAAAAAAAACAAAAAAAAAAAAAAAAAATAAAAACAAAAAAAAAAAAAATGATTTTTATGAAAAGTGAAAAAAAAAAAACAATTTTTTTACAAAAACCAATTTTCATGGTTAAAAGTAAAGAAAGAAAAAAGAAACAAAGTCCCAGATCTAAGAAAACGTGGAATTGAAAAAAAACAAATGAAAACTAAGTCAAAAAAGAAGCAAAAAAAAAGAGACATTCTATAAAAAATTTTATTATAATAAATTTTTTACTATTTAAAATTTTATTTATTTAATATTTTTTATTTTTTACTCCGTGCTATTTTTATATGAGGGAAAAGTTTTTTCCAAAAATTTTTCGGAAAGGCGGTTGCATCTGGCAGTTTAAAAGGGTGGAAATTTTTAAAAA
>NW_028189357.1:0-2500 GCF_048542155.1 Nylanderia fulva
TTAAATTATTTTATATTTTTAGACAAGACAATTGAGCTTTTTAGGAGGTAAGGATCATCATGATGTGATTTCGTACATGATGAAACATATTTTAACAAATAAATTAGCAATGGAATATAGTTGGGCTGGTGCAAAATTGAAAAATGCCTTTAAAAATCTTCGCATTACTATATGTATCATAAGTAAGTATATAAATATTTAATCACAGAAATGTTTTTATTGACATATTTTTGACACTTTATATATAGCATTCTATGCATGGTTATATTGGATGATGCTATTAAAACTCTAATATCATTATTCAATAATATGTAATCATAGGAATATAAAATAATTTTGAATAGTATATATACATATATACATATATATATATATATAAAATTAAGTCGCTTTAAATTTTTATATAATCTATAACCACACATATCTGTTTAAACTTGTTGTTAGATGCTGCGCGAACTTCAAGAACCAATTTAACAAATAAGGAAGTTGAGGATATAATTGCAAGATGGCTAATTTTAGCCAAGCAGAGATTTGACCGAGATTTGTAAGTTATATATAATATACCTCAATTTAACTATTTTATCATCTTATCTCAAACCTTTATTTTTATAAGAAACTGATTTTAAAGAGGGTGAACACATGCACTATCTGTTCATTATTGCGTGTATTAGTTTTTTTAAATTAAATACAACATTTAAGAACTTATTGTTATTTTTGTATAGAATATTTATTGCAGAATTGACTTATTGCACCTATGTATAACAATCACATATTTCTTTTTAGGAAAAAGAAAAGAACAAAAGAAGAGATGCGAAAATGAGGAGATCTAAACAAGAAAAGGACAGGTTATTAAATAGAATAATTTTAATATATAATAAATAAAATATTTGAACGTTTATTATTACGTTTATTGCACAGTTTATTATTATTACGTTTATTTATAGATTTTATAGAGTTTATTTTTGCATATGTACTTTTTTTACTTTGAATGTATTAATTTCATACACAGTAATTATATATATATTTTATTATTTAAATGGTTACAGTATTAAATACATATGCATAGTTGTAAGTGCAATAAAGTAATTATTAAATATTATTTTTTAAATATAGTATAAAACGAGAAAAGTTATAATAATATATACAGTTGAATATTAAAGTAATTTAAAGTTCTAAGTATTTTAGTACTTTTATGCGTAGCTGTAGCATAAAAAATTAACAATCACTATGTTTATTTTATTAATGCCTATATATTAAAAAGTTATGCACATTTAAGTTTTCTAACAATTGTATCAATTTTTTTTCATAATTCTGATAAAGTGATAACTAGAATTTAAAAAAAATTACTTTAAAAATGATTTATTATAAGTATTAATTATATATGTTAGTGATATAGTTATTAAATATGATTAAATGATGTGATTTAACGTGAATGTGTATTAAATGATAGTTATACACCCACACACACGTACATATATAATAATATGGCTTATATTTTTTGGAACGTATATATGTATTATTTAAAAAATAAAAATGTAATTAAATAAATTACATTTATAATCTTTGAGACAAGCATATGACTACTGGCAGGATCAACCAGGGAGCTTCGTGTTCGGTTACTCGCAAGGGAGTAACTCGCGAGCGAGCCCGAAGACTCGTCGCTAGCTCTTTTTCGCGCGCGCGCGCGTTCGATGCCGAAACACCGACGCGCGCGCGACACGCTCGTATGTGCCATTTTATTTGCCGCCGGTCTTGCTCAGCCGGTCGGCGACACTCTGCTGTGTTTAACGCTATTATGTAAAGCGTACGAGAGAACGACGGAGGCGAGAGTAAACCCCCGACGCCGCCGCCTCTCCTCTTCTTCCTCCTCCTCTCCGTTCAAAAATCCACAAGATCAAAATACTCGTGTTCTTATTCTCCCAAATGTTATGATGCGCGGTCTCGAGAGACCGCGCGATTCACCCTGACGCTAGATCGACGATGGCGATGCTTAGACGTCGAGGACTGTTCTGTCTGGTTCGTACGCGTTTAACCGCACACGACCAGCAATAAGATTTCGCTACGGCGTACAAAGCGAGCGGGAAGAAGCAACTCTTCCCGCAAACTCGTATCCGTGGAGTAGATGCTCGGTAAGCGCGACGATTCCGCTGCTGCGTACGAAACGAGAGGGAACCGCGCGGCCAACACACTAGAGGCGTGCGCGCCACATAAGAGCCATTCGGTCTTGCGACACCGACTCGTGGCAATGCTGTGCTCGTAATAAATAAGTGTGCGTTAATTTTGCGCGCGTTCGGCGACGAACGAGAAGAGCCGCACCGTAATCCCCGGCGAAGAGGAATACGAGACGACGCGAGAGTCGAACGTACGTTCTCGCGAGACACGCAACCTCCAAGCATGAGAAGACTTGGCGGCGGCGCGTTCTGCGACGATCGTATATTATTTTATATATTCGTGGTTTCCAAATCAAACATTTTATATAAATGTTCTCTCCGTGTCAGAG
>NW_028189357.1:7500-26225 GCF_048542155.1 Nylanderia fulva
TACTTTTGAGTATTACTTTAACATTAGCTATTTTCCATGCATCGGGAAATATTTCCTCTTTAAAGCAATTATTGATGAGTGTGTAAATTATTTCAGGCTTTTCCTTCCATACTTGTTTGATTATTTCCGTTGTAAAGTTGTCTACTCCGGGTGCTTTATTATTTTTGAGCCTATTTATCGCGTTATTTATTTCTTGAAATGTAATTTCATTTTCCATGTTACAGTTTTTATAGTTTTTAATGTCCTCTAATACTTGTCGATGCTTGTCGTTTTCAATTTTCTTGTCGTCTTTTGGGGCGCATTTAGTTAGGATAGCATTTATCGTTTCTTTCCAGGTATTTGTATTTGTCCCATCCCCTAGTCTTAATGATGTTATTACCTCATCTCTTTTGATTTTATCTCGTACAATTTTATAAGGAATACTCCATGGATCTCTATTTGATTCAGTGGTCACAAAATTTTGCCATGTTTCATATTTTGATTTTCTAATTTCTGCTACGTATTTGTTCCTAATTCTTTTGTACCTCGTTTTTGCATCTTCGAGTAGGTCCACCAAGTTTAGTTTTCTTATTTTGTTGTATCTTTTCTTTGCCTTATTTAATTTCTTTCGCATTTTGGCTAGATTGTCATTCCACCAAAGAACTGCTTTATTAGATTTTTCTTATACGGTATAGATTTCTTGCATATTTGGTCTAGTATAGTAGAATATTTTTTGACCGCCATTTCTGGCTCATCTATTTGTAATTTATTCAACGCATCATTTGAGAATTGATTTATTAGGAGCTCCTTAAATGTTTCCCAATTGGCTTTCTTGTTGTTAGTTATTGTATTTTATAAATTTTCTGTTTGTTTTTTCGTTAATTTTAAGGTCTAAGATAACGAAATTATGGTCACTAGTAGTGCATTTTGATGAAACATTCCATCTCTCGCATATACCAAGTGTGTTCTCACTGACTAAGGTTAGGTCGATGTTTGACCATTCAAAAGTTGGTGTATCACTGGCTTCGTTTATTACGTATAATCTATTTGCAATTATAAATTCTTCCATGATTCTTCCTCGGTCATCCACTTCTTCAGAAAACCATAGATCTGATTTTGCATTGGCATCCATAGTTATGATTATCTTTTTTGAATTTAATTTATTGATTATATTTTCCATCTCAATTAGTATTGGCTCTATATTTAGTGAGAATTGGCAATAAGTATTTATAATGAAGAAGTCCTCCATCTCAGTCATAACTTGGAAGCACATTATATGAGGAGTGTCAAAGTGTGTTAAATGAAAAGCCTCTATTTTTTCATTTGCAATTATGGCAGCAACCCAGGGGTTATCTACTCCAGGTTGTATTTTAGATAGATACCCTGCAGAGTATCCGCGAACCATGCCCTTGTATGTATAAGGTTCTTGAATACACAAAATATCTATGTGTAGTTCTTTAATTAGGAGTTCTAAATTGGCAGCAGCAGCCATTGCTCTTTGTGCGTTTATTTGTGCAATTCTTAGTTCCATTCAATTTTATTATAGTATAATTCTAAATACTTTTTATATTCAGGGCATTCTTTGTGTTTTACGCTATGCTTGACCTCTTTCCTTTTACTGCGTACACAATTTATACATTGCGTCTCTTTCTGACAGTCTTTTTTAACGTGTCCTTTTTCACCACAATTCCCACAGATTTCATCTGTGACCTTGCAAAATTTTGCTATATGCCCATATCTATGGCATTTAAAACATCTTGTGATATTTATGTATTCTTTAATTCTATAAGTTCTCCATTGCATAAATATTCTTCCCTTTTCAACCAATCTTCCTAAGAATCTACCTGGTACTTGTACTATCCAGTTTACATTATTATTATTATGTGTCTTAAAACTGTGTTTCATAATAACTTTTTCTTTTAGTTCTTCTGTCTCATTTGTTTGTATTGTATCGAAGTTTTTCTCAATTAAATCTTCCTTTAAGTCTTCAAGCTTGTATTCTTTCTCCACATCGTATATTATGATAGATGGGGAGGTTTTTCTCGGTTCTTCAATTTTCAATCCCTTTTTTTTAAAATTAACTTTTTTAATTAAATCTATGTCTTGTTTGCTATTTACTTCAACTACTACTGCCTTATTCTTGATGTTTCTGATTCCTTTAACTTTCAATTTGTTTTTGATCCCTTTTAATTCATCTATTACTTGTGTCCTAATATCTTCATTTGTTCTATCGTCGTTAGTTTCTTTTTCAGGTTTAATTATTATAGCTTCATGTCTTTTGTTACTGTTTATTCTCTCTGTTTTAGGTTCAACATCATATTGCCTTCCGGAGCTTTTCGTCGAGGTTACCTCAGCGTAAGTACTTTTTATTCTGCTACCTTGAAATATTGACTTCCATTTTTCTTTTTCAATAATTTCTTCATTAAGCTTATTTTCTAGTACGGCCCATTTAGCTAATATAAATTTTATCGCGGTTTTACTTATTTTGTTTGTCTCATTAAATAGAAACTCTTCTAATATCGTCCTGGTTCTGATAATTTTATCTAAGTTACTTTGTTCGTTTTCGTATTCTTCATTTGATTTCTTTCTTTTCTTTTGTATTTGTCTAATATTGCTAACATCTTCCGGCATGGAAGTCGTTGAGCCCGAACGTATCGTCCTAAAGGTCGCTTCAATCTCCTCCGTCTCTACGTCAAAATGTTTTGTTTTTAAGTGTTCATTTTCCATAGTCATCCCACGAGTGCGGTAGGAAATGATGTCAACTGTAGCAGAGCCTCCTATACTACAGCAAGCCTAAATACTACGGAGGGTCGGCCGGTACCCCGTAGGGATCGTTCAGGACTGTGCTATTTAAAGTCCCCACAGCCATGCATCCATCGACACGATGCCTCCCACCTTGGATTGGGACGTGTACCCATGAAAACCTAGGTACGGATCACTCTTAGCACCCATCCGTGGTGTAGGATGGGTGGGCCCCCCACCACGGCAAGGTGGTGATCCACGGGGGGGAGTAGATAGGGACAGTTATTGTGAGAGCTGTTGCCACGAAAGCAACAGACTCCGGCTACCTCGCCCCTACGGGCATACGCCACAACTGCTACCCACCGTCCCACGAAACCGCCCCGAGAACGGCAATAGAAAAATCCAGCAGCGCCTGCGGGCGTACGCAGGATGGACAGTTTAGCCGCGACGAGCGAGCCCTCCTGCTCCTCCAACCAATTTACCTCCTAGGGACCGCACTTACGCCGTTGGACACGGTATGCGTGTTAGGCTGGTACGGTCCCGCATCTCGCCCGCCGCGCCCACGGGGACCACGGGGAGGCCTGTTCATTTGTGTCCCGACCTGGACACACGCTCTAACCCTGTTGGGTGGAAGTCTTTGGAAGGGAGGGGAGGATGACTTTATTTTAGAGGAGGGACCTGCCTAATTTCGAGCTGACTTATCGGTTACGTGAGGAACCGCCCGGAGAGAGCAGTTGTCTCGAGAGGGTTACGAGGCTGCCTCCCACTACTAGAGCCCCCGACAAGCTCCAGTTAGGTACTTCCTTGAAGACGCGTTTATTATTCAGCTCTCGAATCCCTTCAGCCAAAGGGTCTCTCGACAGTAATCGACGAAGACGGCGAAAACCTCTGGATCTGACACGAGGAACTGGGCCACCTCCGGCCATCGCCACTTCTCGATTGGAACCAACTCACGCAAAGCGACTCTTTGCGCTTCAAGGCCCGTACACTCCAGCAGGAAGTGCTGGATCGTGTCCTCTCGACCATCGTAGACACATGCGGCACCGTCCACAAGCCCTAAACTAGTAAGACGTGCTCGGAAGTTTCCGTGTCCGGTGAGAACCTGCGTGACCCAGTGGTCGGTTTGGAATAATTTCATGGCCATTCTGAGCCATATTGTGTCGAAGAAGGCGAACGTGGTACGACCCTTGTTTGACGAGTTCCACATTGTCTGCCACATGTTTATCGCCTCGTCCTGGATTTGCCCTAACGCTACTTTTTTCTCGGTTCCCGCGGGTATTTCTATGTTTCCGATTTTCGCGTCTTGTCCCTTACGGACTCTATATCGCGTCGCATACTTCTCTATCAATATCTCCGCGGGCATCGCTCCGGCAACGACGCACAACGACTCGAAGGACGCGGTTCTATATGCCTTTACTACAGAAATGAGGGCTTTCCTCTGGGCGGATCTAAGGACTCGGATGTCCTGCTTGGTGCATAGGTCCCACCAACCTGCCGCGGCGTATGTAATTTTCGGTACGATCACTCCCTGATAAATTGTTCTTAGCGTCGCGTGACTCAATCCCCATTGCGCTCTCGCCAAACGCCCGAATTTCCGGAATAGTAGCTCGACGCTGCTACTTATCTTTCGGCAGTGCGTGTGCACCTCGAGTCCACCGTCGAAGTGGACCCCCAGGTATCTTACCGCGCCTTTAAACTTTATACTCGCGTTATTAATCCTAATGGTTGGTGGCCTGCTAACGAAGTCTGCGGTTTTCCTATTTCGTTTACGCTTCCTATCCGGTCGATCTCCTCCCCGGCTCCCGATTGGATTCCGTTGTACCGCTTCGTTTTTAAGGACGATGGCTTCGGTCTTTCGTTCCGAGACCTGGAGTTTCGTGAACTCGCACCATTTTGTTATTAGGTTCGCCGCGCGTTGACCTTCTACCTCTATCTCTCTACGCGAGTTTCCGCTTATTACGACGGCGAGATCATCCGCGTATGCCACGAATTCTATTTTTTCTGCTTCCAGCCGTCGCAGAAGACCGTCAAACATTAGGTTCCAGCAGGCCGGACCGAGGACGGAGCCCTGCGGGCACCCCCTCGACGCCCGCTTGGAGACCTCTACCGAACCTATCGCGAGCTTTACTATTCGATTGTTGAAGTAACTTCGGATTACTTCGAATACGTTTCGCGGGCAGTCCCGGGACGTTGGCGCGTCTAAGACCAAAAGCCACCAGACGTTGTCGAACGCACCCGATGTGTTGAAAAGTAACGCGACGGCGTATCTACCCTCAGAGATCCTTACCAATCTTCGCAACTCGACTATCGCGTCCTCCGTCGATTTTCCCGCGAGAAGCCGAACTGTCGATCCGAAATTCTACCCGGCGCCAGCGACGCTCCCGTTAGGCGCTCCTTAATTAATTTTTCGAAAAGTTTACCTACCACAGAGAGGAGACAAATTGGTCTATAGGATTTCGGTTCACTTTCGTCCTTGTCCTCTCCCTTCAGCAAGGCCCGCAACGAGCCAATCTTCCAGGCGGAGGGAAAGACGCCCCACTCTAAACACCCGTTAAACAGTTTAGTGATCTGGCCGGGGATCACTTTCAACGCTGCTTTTAATACGCTAACTTCCACGAGGTCGGTTCCCGGCGCTTTATTGTTTTTGAGAGTCTTCGCTACTCTTATCGTTTCTACCACCGTGAAATGGGAGGCGTCCGGTGTCTCAGGTGGCGTGTACGCGTTAGCCCGTAATACGCTTTGTTCCGGTGTATCGCTCGCAACTCGGTCATCGGGGACGTGTACTTTAAGAAGACAGTTGGCTGTTTCCTCTAGAGTCATGGTTGAAGATTCGCCATGCCTGAGTGTGCTGAGCACTCTTTCTACTCGGAGTTTCTCCGCTTGTTGCTTATAAACGAAGCCCCAAGATTCTAAATTTCCATGAGATGTTACGAATTCCCGCCAACTATCGATCTTTGCCCTTTTTATATTTCTGCCATACAGCCGCAAAGAAGAGCGGTACTCCGACAGTTTTTCCACGTATGAGGGCTGGCCATGTTCCTTCTGCAGGCCACGTCTCAACCTGTATAGCCTTTTCTTGAAGATTGTTAGCTCCTTAGTCCACCACGGGTTGGACTTCCTAAAATGCCTTTTTCTTGGCATTGAGGCCTTGCATGCCTCGCTAAGAACAACTGCGAGCTTTTCGGCCATTTCCTCTACTTCCTCCGCCGACCTCAACTCGAGCGCCTCCAGCATGGACCCTGAAAGATCAGCGAGAGTCCCGGAAAACCGTTCCCAGTCGGCCCGACGTGTGTCGAACCTCATGTTCGCGGCACCCCCGGCGCCCCGCCCCTTCGGCACTCTGAGCCTGATGTCGATGGAGTTGTGGTCGCTGGTTGTCCAATTGTCCCGTACCTTCCATTCCCTGATGAACCGGGTCATGGAGGGCGACGCCAAGGTCACATCGATATATGATGAACCTCTTGCCGTCCAAAAGGTGGGTTTCTGGCTAGCATCGTTGACCACCTCTATACCAGATGCCCGGATGAGGTCTTCGACTTTCGCACCTCTTTCGTCCGCCTCCTGGGGACCCCACAGCGGCGATCGGGCATTGGCATCTATCGCAACTATCAATCTCTTCCCCCTCAGCGAATGAAACACCATTTCGAGGTGCCTGAGGTGCTTCTCTATTTCTTCGCAGTACTGAAAGTAGCACGAAGCCACATAGAAGGAGAAGCCAGGTGCTTGCACTTCTGCACAGACACAATGAGCTGTGCTAAGCTGCGAGATAAACAACAGCTGGAATTGAGAGTTACAGGCTGCCACCGCTGCCCACGGGCGCTGTGAACGCACTGCGGCCACTCTCATTCCTAATCCTAACCCAACTAAAGTGTGACTCGAGTCCCGCTTCCTGACGCATGGCTCCTGCAATAACAGGACGTCAAGCCGCTTTTCGACGACGAGCTGACGCATCTCTTCCGTGACTTTTGCCAAACGTCTCATGTTCAGCTGCAGGACTCTCACTCCCGTGGTCGCCAGTGAGAAATTTTCAGACGAAGTAGGAGTAAAAGGGGAGCTTGCCGCGCTTTGTTGCGGCCCGGCTCGATCCGGTTTATTATGGGTGTGGGGTTGGGGTTTTGGGGAGTTCGCGGAGCTAATTTCATCGTTGTTTACGGCGGCGCAAGTCGCGGAGCTATTCGCAGGGCTAATCGCGGTGCTAATCCTAATTCTGTTTTCGCGATTTTTCCTTGCTTCGACGCTCGGTCCCAGCCGACTATCGGACGCCGGCGTGGGCCCGCCCACGGTCGCGTCGCATCTAGCTAGCACAACTCGGACGGCACGAAGGCCGCTACCACTAAGTGCTTCCTGGGCTGCTGCCCTACCCGGCAGGAAGCATTTTATCAGGCGGGCACTTCTCCTAACCAAAGGTTTTATCATTTCCATTTATATTCCCACGAGTACGGTGGAAAGGAGGGTCAAGCGACGCAGAGCCACCACTACGCCACCAAGCCTAAATACACCGGGAGGGCGGCAGATATCCCGGGCGGACCGTTAGCGACCGCGATCTTACCGTCCTACGCGGCCATTCATGCCCTCGGCACGGTACCTAACACCTTAACATTAAGACGAGCGCCATTGTTAGGAAACGCCTACCTATTCATCGGCATTCCACCCGAGGCAGACGAACGAACGAGACAAAGTAAAACGAAACGAAACGACCGGAGCGACGACGAGGATACCGATGATGATGTTCCTGAAAGAAAAGAAGCCGCCCTTTGGCCTCCGCGCCACCGGGCCAGAAACCGGGAGGCGCGGGGCCCATCAGGCGCAGACAGAGAACCCTGCTCCCCCGCCATCGAACCGCAGCATGAGGAAGGCGAGAGGACATGTGATGGGTCTCCGGGAAGGCGGAACTTGGTGTAGGTAGGACAGGATTGGAATAGATAGGTACGGGAAACGCACCCGTACCACCCCCAGCACTCCAGTCCTCGGATGAGGAGAAAGTTTCGCTGTGCGTGCGACACCGAGTGCGCTCCTCCAACGCATCCATGTGCGCGTGCTACTTGTGAGCCATTTGGTCAGTGACGCCGACTTGTCGTAGCAATGCAGTGTGTAAGCCTGAGGGTGGAAGTCCTGAAAATGATAATGATAAGCTCCCTTCATTCGCCGCGGCGTGTTGCTTTAGAATCTTGAAGAGTTTTTGGGGTTCCCGGCACTACTCGGGAGACCTTTAACGCTTGTGGACACTCGCTGGCCATGATGTGGCTGGAGGTCCCGCCCATTTCTTTCAATCCCTTGCTTTGTTGTCCCCAGGGCCGCACCCATTTGCATTTTACGTTTTCTGTCAGTCTCAACACGCATCGCGGCAGCCCCCGACAGCGACGCCGAAGCGCACCCCAGGGGGGGGCCGAGTCCCCACGCGGCGTGCCGCTTTGCAATCCTGCATTGGGTTCAACTGGGTCCTTAAGGCGTGTTGCCTTTAGCCTTTTTTGAAACCCACAGTGGACAGCCTAAAGGAGGAGATGGTCAGCTGTGAGCATTGTTCGGCGAAATTCCAAAACATGCGTGGTCTTGGTGTCCACAAAGTACGTGCACACCCAATACAAGCCAACAGTGCTATCAATGTTGACCGCGTAAAGGCCAGATGGTCAGTGGAAAAAACTAGACTCATGGCACGCGCTGAGGCTGAAGGCACCTTAGCCGGGGAACCTTTTATTAACCAGTATCTGGAGACATGGTTCCCCAATAGGAGTCTCGAAGCCATCAAGGGTAAACGGCGACAGGAGCCTTACCGAGTGATGGTTAGAGACTTCTGCCAAGAGATCCAATCGCGTCGCGCGATTGTGATCGATGAGGGCGATAGGGATAGTGCGGTGATGACACGAGCCGACACCATTCCTGCGGCCACTGAGGCTAGTACTGACGATCAAAACGCACATCAGCCTCCCCCTGAACAAAGTTCTCAGAGGCTGCGGGACAAGATACAAACACTCGTAGAGCAGAGTGCGGCGTTCCGTAGCTACGAGGATGATACTCTTGCTGGCACGGCAAGAGATGCTCTGACGGCGGGGAGGATCGACGTCTTGGCTATCGAGAGATAGCTGGGCATGATCATCCCTCGGCCGCTACAAGTGCGCCCTCCGCAACGCGTTTCGGCAAAGAAGCACTGTCCTCCAGTTAAACGAGAGAGCAAGGAGCAGAAGAGAAAGAGGGAGTATGCAATTGTGCAATCCCTCTACAGAAAGAACAAGAAGTCCTGTTTGTCGCGTATCCTCGAGGGCGACTCGGTGCGCGAGAGGCCGTCTGCTGTCGAATTCCTTAACTGCTGGCGCCCCATTATGGAGGCCTCCAGCGGTGCGGATGGAGACATGACGGACTTGCGTGAGTCGTTAGGGGAAGCGGCACAGGCTGCGAGTGCTGGCCGGGGCCGTACGTCGGGCTCGAGAGGGATTCACCTCGAAGGTCTTGGCGATGGCGCTGCCACGGATCCAGTTCCTGTGGCGGATAAGACCTTGCTCTGGGATCCTATAACACCTGCAGAGGTAAACAGGATTTCCGTAAGGACTGGCACCGCGCCCGGATTGGACCAGATTACGCCGAGGATGTAGAACGCTGTTCCTGCGATTCTTCGTGCGCTTCTGTTCAATCTGCTGCTCCTGACAGAGACGATCCCCTCATCAATCGCCACAACCAGAACGGTATTCCTTGAGAAGGGGGGTATGTCCGATCGGCCAGGTCCGACGGAGTACCGACCTCTCAGCATAGGATCCGTTATAATAAGACACTTCCACAAGATATTGGCAAAGAGATTGGCAGCCCTCGACATCTTCGACAGGCGCCAAAAGGGGTTCCGGCCGGTGGACGGGGTATGTGAGAACGTCCCAGAGAACGTTAAGAAAAGAAAACTCTTCCCGGATCTCCCGACGGCGTCTCCAGGTCATTTTGGGTTACCCCGACGAAAACTCTTACGAGGGCCCGAATTGTATGCGGTTCCGCTGCCGGGTTCCGGAATAGGAACCGGATTCCCTTTCGCCCGACGGGCGTGTGTCTTTCGTATAATATTTATTATTATTTCTCGACACTCGAGTATATTGTACGCCGTCATTGACATAGGATTTCTCCTAGGGCTTAGGATCGACTGACTCGTGTGCAACGGCTGTTCACACGAAACCCTTCTCCACGTCAATCCTCCAGGGCCTCGCTGGAGTATTTGCTACTACCACCAAGATCTGCACCGACGGCGGCTCCAGGCAGGCTCGCGCCCAGACCCTTCTGCGCTTACCGTCGCGACTCTCCTACTCGTCAGAGCTTCGTGACGACGCGAGAGAAGACTAACGCCCGCTCCCGGTTGCCGCCCCACTTGCCGCTGACGGCAGAGTATAGGCTCGACGCTTCAGCGCCATCCATTTTCAGGGCTAGTTGCTTCGGCAGGTGAGTTGTTACACACTCCTTAGCGGATTCCGACTTCCATGGACACCGTCCTGCTGTCTTAAGCAACCAATGCCTTTCATGGTGTCCCATGAGCGTCGAGTTGGGCGCCTTAACTCTGCGTTTGGTTCATCCCACAGCGCCAGTTCTGCTTACCATAAATGGCCCACTTGGCACTCTGATCCGAAGATGCTCGTGGCTTCATAATTCAATAAAGCCAGAGATCTCACCCATTTAAAGTTTGAGAATAGGTTGAGGTCGTTTCGGCCCCAAGGCCTCTAATCATTCGCTTTACCAGATGAGACTCGCGCGCGTTCCGTGCGGAACGGCCGAGTGCCAGCTATCCTGAGGGAAACTTTGGAGGGAACCAGCTACTAGATGGTTCGATTAGTCTTTCGCCCCTATACCCAGTTCCGACGATCGATTTGCACGTCAGAATCGCTACGGACCTCCATCAGGGTTTCCCCTGACTTCGTCCTGACCAGGCATAGTTCACCATCTTTCGGGTCCCAACGTGTACGCTCTGGGTGCGCCTCTTCTCGCGATGAGAACGAGACGCCCCGGGAGTGCGAGGCCGCATCGCGACGCGGCCCATCCTCCCTAGGTCGACGGCCAGGGCCGACCTTCACTTTCATTACGCCTTTAGGTCTCGCGACAAGTCCCAATGACTCGCGTACATGTTAGACTCCTTGGTCCGTGTTTCAAGACGGGTCCTAAGAGTACCCAAAGCAGTAGCGTCGCCGACCGGTAACGGTCTCCCGCGAGACCGCGGAAGACGTTCGCAGGCCTGTCGAAGGTGTACCGTACTGTAACCAACAGCGGGCCAGGACCGGGGACGGCGCGAAGTCCGTAACCTCCGAATACCGTGGCGCGCGCTTGCGACGGTCTCGACGCACCGTGAATAGTGCGGCCTGATACCTTGCGCGTACCGCCGAGCAGCCGGCCGGGCGACCGAGGGTTTGTCGCGTGCCGTTTTACCGGCGACGCGACAGACACCGCACCCGGGCCGTAGACCGACACCCAGCGGGTCGCGACGTTCTACTTGGGGAGAAGTGCACGACGACGAGCGCCGAACATCGGCGCACGGTAGCGTGCCCGCGCGCGAGCCGCAAGGACTCCGCGGGACATCGCCGACCGACGCGAAGCCAGCGCCGCTGACGATGAATCTCCCCGTTCGATCTTTTGGGTTTCTTAGGTTTACCCCTGAACGGTTTCACGTACTCTTGAACTCTCTCTTCAAAGTTCTTTTCAACTTTCCCTCACGGTACTTGTTCGCTATCGGTCTCGTGGTCGTATTTAGCCTTAGATGGAGTTTACCACCCACTTAGAGCTGCACTCTCAAGCAACCCGACTCTAAGGAGAGATCCTCCCGAGGCGCGCACCGGTCGCTACGGGCCTGGCACCCTCTACGGGTAAGTGGCCCCATTCAAGATGGACTTGGACGCGACGCGGCACCTCGGGATAAGCGGATCCTCCCAAACACCACATTTCCCTGCGGCGGAACCGCGGGATTCGGTGCTGGGCTCTTTCCTGTTTGCTCGCCGCTACTAAGGAAATCCTGGTTAGTTTCTTTTCCTCCGCTTAATAATATGCTTAAATTCAGCGGGTAATCTCGCCTGCTCTGAGGTCGTCGCATAGTGAGTTTTCGTAGCCGTTTGCCTCCTCCGCGTCGCTCATCGTCGTCTCTCCTCTATAATATATATAATAAGAGGTAGAGAGAGAGAGCGTTGAACGAGAGAGCAGCAGCGGCAGCACACGAAATACGCGAGAAGGCAAATCGCCGGGGCGCTAACCGCACACACACTCGTTGGTGGTAATGGAGACGATATATCGCGGGGTTCGAGATTCTCGGCTCTCCCTTCTCTTTTATATACGAAATTCGGGCGGAATCGATTCGACGAGTACACGACGCGGCACGCCGGTCCCCCTTTTTCGCTTTACGAAAATTTCGTGGACTCGGACACGCGGTCGGCTCGCGATTCAAAACCCTTCTCCGTAAAGAGGTAAAGGATTACGAATGCTCTCTCCGCCGGACGACGACGCGCCGTATATTTCTCCGTAATACCGTTATGTGTGCGGGCAAGGGCGCCTCGGCATAAGACGCGCGAGCGCTATCGCACCGAGAGACGCGGCACAGAGTGCGAGAGCAGTCCGGTCAGTCTGTGTGATGTACGGAGAGGAGAGACGGTGAGACAAGCGCTACCTACTTTCGGGAGACAACGACGCACGCGCCGCTCTAGGGAAAGCGGTGCCATTTACCGTCCTGACCCTTTTTTTGGCCGTTTGTTGCTCCCTTCGCGCGCGCTCTTACTCTCATCCCATTTCTCCTCGGCTCTCGCGTACACACACGACTTGGATACACAAACACTCTCCCCCTCTTAATTCGCGCAGCATTCTCTGGGCGCGCGTTCGCCAACGTTTTACACGCTTGTGCGCTTCTCCTCCTCATTATTATTATTTCGGTGTGTCATTTCAGACGACGCCAGGATTTGCACCCGCGGCCGGTCGGCGGCGGCCGGAACCAAACCCCGGGCGACACCGCTTGACAAGATTGTTGCGCTAAATAATCGTCGTGCGATCTCCCTTCTCTGTGCTTTATATATATATATTTAAATATATATGGGGATCCATCGATGCTCGGCACTCGGCGTGCTCATGCTGCACATAGGTCACTGCCGTTTTTTCATCAAGTCACTCCAGCAAACCTTGCTGCCCTTGCCTTTACACCCGCGACAAACACGGGGAGAGTGCGCGCGTCGACGAACCTCGGTCGTGGGTGGAAGCTGGCACACTAGACGCGATGCGCGTAAAAGCATACCTGTTACCACCGGTTCGCGTTCAAGCCGAATCGACGCTCTGTGTGTGGTGTTGTTGGCCTGAGAATGGCACACACACGAGCGGGATCGCGAAGCGTCTGCGCTCTCGAACTTCGATGTCGTCGAACAAACACCGCCGGGCGCGCTGCCTCTGCTTCTGGTGCCGACTACGTCTTCGGTCAGCAGAGGCGACGACCGCGTGCGTCCCGTCGTAAAGGTCAAAACGCAACACAACACACAACGCAGTCAACAATCTCCGCCTCAACAGCACTCCGTCTAAACTTCCATAGTCAGGGTTTGTGTTCTCGTGAGAGGCGCCTTTTCAGCGCGTCCATTCAGTGGCCAAAACGCAAATAAACGGTCAAAAAAAAAACAAAAAAATTTCAAATGAGCGGAACACTACTTGGGGCTCCTCATCAGAGCTGGCCGGGTTAAAGCAATCGCCGACTCTATGGGTGCGTGCGCCAGCAAACGTCCGGCAGGGAGTGGCGTCAACCCGCTACGTATGCGGCGCTTGACGTTAAACCCATGGCTCCCAAAAGAGAGGACTCTCGACTGATAGAGACGCGCAGATCATGACCCGACCATGTCAATGGGGCGGCCCACCGGGCAAATCTCGTAACGTTATGATCCCTTCCCACCTCAATCAATAAAGCAGTTTCACCTAGCGGAAGCTCACATATCGATAAAACGGTGCTTAGACAACTCGGAGGGGGGTCACCAGCCGGCCGGGGGGGGGGGACTATATTTTACTTCCTCTAAATGCACAGATGCACATATATATAGTGACGGGTGTATCATCGTACTCGAGAGGGTACGGATAGACGGAGCGGATCAAGACACGCGGCAAAAACGCAGCTTCTCCCTGTGATGCAAAGTCAGCCACGCGCCCGTGAGATACCCTCCGTGAGCCGAGCGAGCTAGACTGAAAGGAGCGCTGGCCACAACACAGTGAGCTCGCGGAGAAGACGACACTCCCGGACGCAAATCATTCTGCCAGCCATAGCCGGCGTCGCGTGAGTAAGTAGGAGACGGGCGGTGTTGTACAAGGGCAGGGCCGTAATCAACGCGAGCTTTGACTCGCGCTTACTGGGAAGGTGCGGATTAATACCTCGCCTTTCATGTGGAACAATTGTGCGCGGTGGGCAAAGAAAAAATTGGTCAAGCTCCCATGTGCGACGTAGCCTCCGTTTGGTAGCAGTAGCCGCGACCAACAGAGAGACGTGTCAGCGGGTTATTAATCCGGCGTCTCCTTTCGGGCCAGGGAACACACGCTGATTTCCTTCAGGTAGGCGTCGCGCGTGCAGCCCAGAACATCTAAGGGGCAAATCACAGACCTGTTCATTTTGCTCAATCTCGTGCGGCTATAAGCCTCCTGTTCCTCAAGAAGATTTGTTTGTCACTTGTAGTAAAAACCCGCCAGCCGAAGCCGGGGGCCTTCGCGATCAACATAAGGTCCGCCCTATTTAGCAGGCTAGAGTCTCGTTCGTTATGCGCTAAATTCCGTAATCGAGGGCAATTCACAACGGGCAGGGCACAATATCGCCCGTCACATCCCTAAACTACCGCAACTCAACAGTTAGGCTCTGCGGCCATGGCACTCACTGGCTACCTTTGCAGGCGAGGACAAGACTCAAAATGCAGACGTTCGATCCCGAATCAAAAAAGAGTTGGCTGGTCAAATACTGTCATCCATTCCGGTGTCTGGGCCTGGTGAGAGGCTTAAGGTTCGCGCGTGTTGAGCTCAAATTAAGCCGCAGCGCTCCACTGTCCACTCACTTGCCGTGGCTCGGCCCTTCCCGTCAATTCCTTACAAAAGTTCACTAGGCTGTTGCGGCACACCATACTTCCCCCCGGAACCCAAAAGCTTTTGCGGTTTTCCCGGAAGCGGGTGCCGCGCCGAGTCATCGGAGGAACTCGGCGGATACGCTAGCTGGCACCTGACCCGCGTTGTATTAGGATAGGGAGAACTAGGCGCGGGTATCCTGGATCGCGCCCCCTTTCGAACCATCTAACTTCTTTGTGTTGCTTGGATTAATGAATGAGGGAGAGAAATGGAGAGTTCGTTGCGGAAGTGAGTGAGATAGCGTGTATGAGAGTAATGGTGCGCAGTAACTCCGTAACAGTTCTTCACTGTTTACGGAGACAGCGTGCGATTTCGAAAGAGTGCGAGTAAAATATACTCGGGAGGCATTGTTGGAGACAGAATACTAAGAGAACAGTGATGAAAACTGGACTTGCGCAAAAGTGCGCGTCAGTCAACATACAGGTTTAGAAAAGCCAACTTGTATGATCTTATTTATGCGTCGACAAGCGAGTCGGGATTTAGCCTATCGGCGGAAGTGGAATGAGGCTATGCGAGCGTGAGGCGAAAATGTTACAAGAGCGTGATTGAAAAGGTATGCACGGAATTGATTTGAAAACGAATGAAAACCGAAAGAGAATAGTTATGCGGTAATTAGTTGAGAGCGGATGATTCAAGTGCGAGTGTGCAAGTGAGGAAGTAAAGGGAGAATGAATGAGCATGGTATCACGTCACTGATATGTGGCGTGGTGAAGTCGTGAGGAAAGGAGGAATTAGAGGTGTAGCGATTGAGACGATGAGGCGAGAGTGAGTTGAAAAGAAAAGAGAATGGGGTTCTTTTTTTAAAGAAGGGGGGGCCCCAAATTTTGAGCGGGCCTCGCAAGTACCCAAAGACATCTTGTCGATGTCCCGAATGTAGGGCGAGTAAAGGGGGAAATAGAAAAAGTAGAAGGAAAAAAAAGGGGCGATGGAGGGGGAAGTTTTTAAAGGGAACGTGTCGTGTTTTTGATTTGGGAAAATCGAAAAAGGGGCAACCGGGGGAAAAATGTGTTTTAGTTTTTACAGGGGGCAATAAAAATGTGCTCTGTAGTGACGGACGGTTTTTGTTTTTTGGGGAAGGGGCCTTTAGGGGGGAAAAAATTTTTAAAAAGTTTCTGAGGGGGCCACGTGCTTCGTTTGGGCCATGATCGGCAACACCGAAAAAAGACGTGCCAAAATTGGATTTTGGGACCATGAGGAAAAATTTAAAAAAGGAATTTTTGGGTGAAAACTGAAAAAAAAAGGGAGCAAATGTGTTTCCGGGGGGGGTTTCTTTTCCAAAATGCCCCCGGGAATACGTGAGAGCGTTGAAGAAAAAAGCGAGAAAAAATGACAAATTAAGGGTGCGTAAATTTGGGGGGGGCAAAAAACCCCCAGAGGCGTATGGGGTTTTTATGTGTATGGGGTTTGAATTGGCGCGAACGTCGAGTGAGTTGGGGCACTGCAAAAAGAACCTATAAAAAGGGCAGGGACGTGGGGTTTGGTTTGGGCCCATTATGGATGGATTGTGTGCAAAGGGGGACGGTAAAGCACATTGGTGGTAAATGACTCTATTTTGACGTGAGGGGTGCGTGAGAGAGTGTAATAAACTTGGAGTGATGTGTGGTTGAAGGGGGGCTTTGGCGAAATGTATGTGGTGCCATGTTTTTGCCAGTAGGGAAGTGACGGCCGTACTTTTGGGGGACATGGACAAATTGAGCGGGGCCCGGGGGGAAACTTTTGCTGATATTAAAGGATGCGAAAGGGCCTCTCTCCCTTTGGGATAGCAAGGGGGGAGGCACAAGAGGGGTGGGAACCGTTTGGGAGAATGATTGAGGAATGGTATTGCGGGGGGGATGAATTTTTTGAAAGAGCCAAGGGATTTTCCCCGTTCAGCGGGCCGAAAGGGGGGGAGGACTCGGTTTTCTTTCGTAACGGCGTGAATGGGGGGGCCGGTTAAAGATGGGAAAAAGCGCTGGGGAGTGGGGGACCATAAACCCCCTTGTTAATACGGATTTTTCACAGAGAAATGTAGGTACAATTTAGGGGATGGGGTGATGGGTGGCAAAAGGCGTGACTTTGGGAAAAAAATTTGTGTTTATATCGAAAGAGTGCGTTTTTGGAAAAGCCCGGCCCCCATAAAAAAAAAAAGGGTGCGCAAGCTTGTAAAAGCGAATGGAAAAAGATCCATATGCGAATGACTGGATGAAAGGGTAAACCTTTTATGCTGGGAAAATTGTGTGGTGGACGGGTACTTTTAAAAAAAAAAAAAGGGGTAAAAAAGGGGCAACGGGGCCCACCAGCGGCGAAAAGGGAAAGGGGAAAAAAAAGGGGGGAAAAAGAAAGAAAAAAAAGTATTTTTCGGGGGGATAAGGGGGAAATCGAAAGTAAAGAGGAAAAATTTGGGGAACGATTTTTTGTGCGTGACGGGAAAGGGGTCCTGGAGCGATGTTATAAAAGGGGGGCATTGGAAAGGTGATAGGGAAAATTAATTTTATAAAAAAAGGGGGATAAATGACGAGTAAAATAAAAAAAAAACGGGGGGTGAGCTAAAAGAGTTTTTTCCCGGGGACAAGGGCGAACGTGGGGATAAAAACCCGGGGGGGCGTGAGGGGGGAAGAAAAAAACATTTGAATGGAGCAATTTGGGTGTGGCAGTAATCGATAAATGGGTTTGGCCCTGGTATTTATTTGTGAGGGCTGAATGTTGCGAGCGATTTGGCTCTGCCCCGGTAGGGGGAAAAAAATTTAAAGTTTAAAGTCCCCGAATCAGCCCTTTTCCCCCCCCGGCTTGGAAACCCGCGGGGGTGGGGATGTTAGGGAAGCCCCCCCTTTCCCCATAAACCTAGGTGGGGGCCCTGGGCCCCTTTAAAGGGCCCTTTGACTGCTGCCTTTCGGGGGGAAAAAGGGTTTGGGGGCCAAAAAAGGTTTTTAAACCGACAACGAATGTGTGGAAAAATGTGTGACCCCAGTACGGAAATTTTGGGGAATGGGGTTCGACCGAGGGATGCCTAATTTGAGTGCTTGAAAGGGGGGAAAAGGGGGCCGGAGAAAATATGTGTTGGATTTTTTCGTACTTTTAAGGGGGCGTTTGAAAAACCTAAGGGGGGAAAAGTGGATCGAGAAATTGCGTTTTTTTAATGTAAAAATTTTAATTAAAGAAGAGCTATTTTTAAGGGGGCACGGGGTAATCATGATGGGTGGGGTGACACCCCGTGTTTGGAAAGACTTAAAGCTTTTTTGCCCCGGGGCTCCAAACTGGGTCCATTTATAGGGGAAACCCAAAAAGGGGTGAACTGTTTTTGGCGGGCCCCGCGTGAAAATGAATGTAAAAAGGGGGTTTGGGGTACGCGGATGACTTGTTGTTGGCGTGGGGGATAAAAACCCAGGGGGAGTTAGAAAGGGATTTAATTTTAATTTTTGAAGGTTTGGGCAATTTTTTATTTGGGGGGTTTGGGTTCGCCCCAAACCCGTGATGATTTGATGAAGGTAGTATGGGGTGGGCCAGGGGCCCCCCAAGTACAGTGAAAGATAAACGTGAGGTATCAGGGGCGTGAAATATCTGGGTGTTTGTGTGGGGAAAAGGATGAACTAAAAACCGGGTTTTCCTCTGGAGTTCTGAGAAGAAAAGTTGAAAGTGGTGGAAAATTAAGACGCGTGTTGAGAAAAAGGGGTGGGGTTTGCGAAAGAAAGCCCGTTTACGGTTTTTGTACAAAGGGCTGTTTAGCGTGGGTTTTTTTTATGGAGGGGGTGTATGATTGAGTGAAAGAATTTTAAAATTTTTTAGGATCATAAAAAAAGGGGGGCCAGCGGGGGGGTTGATTTTTTGTCTGAATGTAAAATTTGAAAGGTCTCCCGGCGGCCATGCAGTCCTTATGGGTGGGTTTCCGTGGGAAAACCCCCGGGGGTGAAAAAGGGGAGGGGTTGTATAAAAAAGGGGGGAAAAAGGGGAAATTTGTT
>NW_028189358.1:0-26152 GCF_048542155.1 Nylanderia fulva
AAAACGGAAAATTTTAAAAAAAAATACAGATTTACTAGCGATTTTATTGGATGTATTTTGAAAAATTAGTAACATGAAAGAAATCAAAAAAAAATGTCATGTAATAAAAAAATCCCCTTTGTTAAAACCTGTATAAAACCCAATTAATTTTTTTCATAATGGACGAAAGTGTAAGTAACTGATCTGCGGGGGAAAACGTTTAAAAAGTATCGATTTTCAATTCAAAAGTAAAAATTTTTTAAATTACAAAAAAATTTTTTCAAAACAATAGTCTTTTAAAAAAAAGTGTGTCATTTCTTAGAAACTATAAATAAGGGAAAAACTAAGACAATTCCCCCGTATTCAAACGAGGGGCCAAGAGTTTTTCCATTTTAAAAACATCTTTGGGGGAAAAAAACCGCATTAACATTAAAATGATCCAAAAAAACCAATATGAGAGTATTCGCCTCAAAAATAAGCAAACATCATAAAAAGTTGTAATTGTTCCATACCCAAATTAAATTTTTATAATGATTTAATAAACATAAAAATTTGCAATTTTGCTTTGTCAAATTTTTTTTAATTTATAATTGTAATATTTTGACTTCACGAAAAAGGGGATCGTCCAGTCGAAACGTTTGTGATTTAATGTATTATTTTTTTTTGATGGTTTTTAAAAAAAAAATTTATTTTTTCTTTAAAACATCCAAATAATTTTGCTCTTTAGTTGGCCTGTACTGACTTAAATTTTACAATTTATTTCAATATATAAGGCGTTAAATTTTTACTTTTATTATGTAAACATTGTTATCTGTTGCGTTTAAAAATTTTTTAAATTTTTGGGAATTACTCCGGGGTATTGATCATTAGGAGATGTTTTGTTCTCCGTTGTTATGTTCTTGTTGTTTAAAAGCACTTCCCTTTTGAGTTTTGAAGCCCAAAGAAAACTACTTGTAAAGGTCCACTAAAATTTGGGGGTTTTTTTTGTGATCTAGAGCTCCAAACCCTCCAATTATTAGGGAACATTTAAAAGGGTTTGTAGCTGGGCCTAAGGGGTATTAATAAAAATTTTGTCCGGGTCTTTTTTGTTTTTTGTGAAATCTGCAATTTTAAAGCTTTTTTTAAATTTTTTTGTTAATTTTCGGGTGTAGTTGGATAATTTTTTTTTAATTGGTTGCCAAATCCCTAAAGGGGGTTTTACTTTTTTTTTTTGTTTTAAACTGAATTCTTTGATAAAATAATTTTTTTTTTTTTCCTAACTTTCTTTAAAGACCTTTATTTTTCTTTGCAGTTCATTCTTTTTTTTTTGGATCTTCATTTAATTTTTGATTGCGAATTTCCCTATTTTTTTTTAAATTGACAATTTTTTAAAACTGTTGGCCCGTACGACCCCTTTTTTGGTTGGGCCCCAAATTTTGCAACGGCCTCAGGTGCTCGTTTTCCCCATTACGGGGTCGCCAGTTTTTTAAACCATCCAACAAAAAAGGGTTCATTTACATGTGGTCCAGGTAGGAAGTCCCCTTTGATCGTCTCTGTGAATGCCATCTGGTCTGGGCGTGACGCAATCGTGTCGGTTTGTTTTGAAAACAAGGGATTTAAAGATGGCCCAAAGGTTCCTTTGATACGCCGAAACCCAATTTTTGTCGAGGCGGTTCCTTTCTGGTTTCCCCTATCGTGATTTTAATGTTATTTTTTTTCAGTCTTAGCGGGTTTCGGGATATTTCCCTTTATGCCGTAGACGGGGGGGAATACGCTGGCTGATTCGTCGCGGGAAAGGGACGAGGACGGGTAAGTATTTTCACACGTTTTTTTAACCTTGAAAGTAAAATTTTTTTTCCTTTTTCGGGTCACGCATGAGTCACAATTTAGTCCCTTTAAAATTTCTTTCGGTCATTGCTCGTTACCGTAATTTTTTTTGTTTTGCCGATTCTTTACACTTTTATCGCCGCGTTGCGTACGGGTTTAGGTAGTCGAGTATTACTACGCTTTGTTGCCGAAGGTTTTTGGTCCGTTATTAAAAGAATGTTTTTCCCTAAAAAAATCCTCTTTTAAATTTAGGTGGAGATAAACCCCCGGGCCTCTCGCGTCGGTTTATAGCCGCCGAGGCGCTCGCCCCCGTTTGGCCCCCGGGCCCCAATTGGTTTCGCCCCCCCAACTGGTCCGTGCCCTTTTCAGGTTTTTCCGCGCTCGCGTTGCAAACTTGACCACTGAGAGTTCTTTTTTTGGGTTTTTTTTATCTTAAAAAACATATTATAAATATACTTTGTACATATCCTTGCTCCCTTTTTTAACCTATTTTTTGTTATTTGAGTTTTTTTTATTTATTTTTTTTTTATTTGTGTTTTAATGAATAATTTTAAAATCTTTTAAATTGAAATACCCTGTTAGTTTCGCGGAAAAAAAATAAAATTTTCTTCAAAGATTTTGACATTAAACAAAACTGATTTTTAAGCAAAATTAATTTTAATTATATTCTTTTTAACTTAGGGGAAATCAAATATTTGACAAAGTGTATTCGCTTGAACTAAAAGTAGTTCGTTGTTTTATTAGAATTTTAGAGCTTTTTATGCTATTTAATTGTAAATGCTTTTATTTGTATTTTGACTAGTAATAAGATTTTTAATAAAAAAGTAATTTAACAAAAAATTTAAAAATACTGTTTTGGTTTTTTTAAAACGAATTTTACTTTTTCGTATTAAGAATGTTTTTTGGAAAATTTAAAATGATTTTTAGAAATAAAATTGTTAAGATTACATTTCTTTTGTTATTTAATGTATTTTTTTGTGTTTGGAAATTTTAAAATTAATTTTTTCCCACTTTTATGATTTTTCTAAATTTGCAAAATTAAACTAAAAATGTTTTAAAATAAATCTTTTATTTGTTTTATTTATTCTAGTAGTTTTTAACTCTAAACTCAAACTTTTTACAAACAAAAAAAAAATTTACTGAAATGATTGTTTTTGGTTATTAATTATTAAAATTTCTTCAGATATTATTTTAAATTAAAACTAAAAAATTTAAAAGAGTTAATTTTATTCATTTTTGGCGGTCGACTCGCTTGCGCTGGATCGCCCCTTTCCCCGACTTGAGATCTCTTCCGGACTGCGATCTTGTGGTTGGGGCACTGTTTTATCTTCATTTTTGTCTGCTTCCCGTACTGGGGGTTTTGCTCAAGCAGCTGCTTCCCCCATTTTCTTTTCCCAGCGTTTTTGATCTTAAATTTATTTCGATAAGAAATAGGAGGGTTTCCCAGTTTTCTCCGGGCCTTGATTTGATATTCATGTTTCTAGGGTTTTGGTCCCAGAATACTTGAAGACTTGTCAAAACCAGTACTGCCTGTTTTTGGGCCCCTTTTATTTCTAGCATTCTAATATATCGTTTTTTTCTTTCTTGATTTTATTTAATTTTTTTTAAAAAAAAAAATGCACTGGTTTTGTTTATCTGGTTGCGTTTGTTTTAAACTGCACCCAGCCCTTTTAAACAAGCATTGGTATATTTTTATTGGGGGTTTTGGGAAATATTGCCAAGATCGGGTTTTTAAAAATAGCAGTTCTTTTGTTGTCCGAATATTTTTGACATTTTCTACCATATAAAGTTTTTAAATTCTTTCTCAGAAAATTAGCAGGGATCAAAATTATTGTCCTTTGGTATTAGTCGGGTAAAAATTTATTTTTCCCAAAAAAATTTCTTGTATTTTTTTTTGTCTTCGGGTTGGAAAATTTTTTTTTTGAAAAAAAAAATTTTTTTTTAAAATTTTTTTTTTTTTTCCCCCCCCTTTCCCCCCCCTTTTTCCCCCTTAATTTTTTTTTTTGGGGGGCCCCCCTTTTTTTTTAAAAAAAAAGGGGGTTTTTCCCCCCGGCCCCCCCCCCCAAAAAATTTTTTTTTTTTTTGGAAAAAAAGGGGGGAAAAAAAGGGGGGGGTTTTTTTTAATTTTTTTTTTGGCCCAAAAAAAAATCGCCCTTTGCCCTCGCGTTTCGGAGCGTGATGGGGCAATCGTCCGCAAATTTAGATTTCAGCACTTGCCACCGTCGATCGGATGATCGATCGCCCCCTTGGCCCGAATTCCGCGAGATCAAAATGAGTCTATCGAGGAGTCTGAACTGAAAGACGTTCCGTGTTAATCAGCGAAAAGAGTCGCGCGAATTTTATCTTTTTCTAAGCGAACCTTCCCCGTTTTAATCTTGCCTGCAGAGTTTGAATAAACTTTTTTGCCTCAAAATTTGAATTTCTCCCCTTTACATTTTCCTCCGCATCCGTCTCCTTCGTATTGCGAGCCGACTTAAAAAATAATTTCCTCTCCGGAAAATTAAAAACAAATCGAAGGTTCTCCACAGAAGTAAAATGGTCCTTCGAGCCGGATTGTGAAGATAACGAGGACGATAAGTAAAACGGAAAAAGTGATTCTCGTGTGACTCTCGCGGACAGTGAAAAGCGCGGGTGGACAATAGAAGCACATCGTCTTACAAACGAGTGTGCAAAAGAAGAGACAGGAACCAAGTGTCGATTCGCTCTCGAGAAACAAGTGTACGGGTAGACTTCCGATTCACGTCGTCAAAACCCAATTCGACTCGGAGACAAAACTTAGTGGTCTCTTTCGAGACAAATTCGTCGCGTTCGACAGTCAGGTCGTTCGCGAACTCGTCGCCGTCGGCGCCGTTCACGCGCCCGACATACTCAGTGGTCTCTTTTGAGACAAATTCGTCGCGTTTCGACAACAAGGTCGTCCGCGAACTCTTGCCGTCCGCGCCGTTCACGCGCCCGACATACTCAGTGGTCTCTTTTGAGACAAATTCGTCGCCGTTTCGACAACAAGGTCGTCCGCGAACTCTTTGCCGTCCGCCGCCGTTCACGCGCCTGACATAATCAATGGTCTCAAGTCAAACTTGAGACATACGCGTCGCGTTCGATAGAGGAAGCGTCCGCAAATCTTTCCGTCTGTACTACTGACGTTGCTCCCGAAAAAAATGTCGACAGCAAAAGATCTGTTGATCGCGCAATTAGACACGATCTCTCAAGTGAAACGCGTGCTCGTGAATTACAAGAAGTTGGCTAAGGTCAATATTACCCTGCCAAAAATTCAAGGACGATTGGACGAGCTTACGCCCGCTCTGGGCATCCTGCAGGGAGCTCCACGTCAAGCTCTTACAATCTACGTCTTCAATGAACGAGGCGAAGGTTGCCTACTTCGTCGATGAAGTTTTTCTAATCGCTGAGGATGTCTACCTCGAGACGGCCGATACGCTCCGTGATATGATAAGTAAATTAAGCGTCTCTTCACCGCCTTCTCCCCGATCGTAGCACTGACTCCTCGTTTCGCGACAGTAATAATAATGGTTTCCAGTTGCCTCGTATTACGCTTCCGAAATTTTCGGGGAAGTTTTCCGAATGGGAAAGCTTCAAGAACACTTTCGAGTCTCTCGTTGCTAGTAAACGGTACGCTCACTAACACTCAAAAGTTTCATTACCTGAAAACAAGTGTCATCGGTGACGCTGCCTTAATAATAAATAATTAAAGATTTTGGATCCGAATTACGAATCGGCGTGGCAACTCTTAATTGCCGAATATGATGATGAGGCGACCTTGATTAATACTCACTTGCATGCTTTCATGAGCATGCCCGTTATGAAACATGAAAGCGTAGGCGAGTTAAAGAGATTGCGAGACACGGTGGCTGCATCGCTGGCCGCGCTGACGAATTTGAGTCGACCGTTGCTCAGTGGGACGATATGCTTGTTTATTGCGTCTCACAAAAATTCTGTCAAAAACGCGAAGCGAGTGGAACTTGAAGTGTTCCTCTATAACTTCAATTCCGGCGTACAAAGATTTCATGAATTTCTTACGACTCGAATCCGCGGATTGTCAGACTTCGCGGAAGTTTCAAGAGAAAGTGTTAATCAAAAGCCAGACAAGCCGCGTTCGTCAATGCATAACGTCTCCGCTGTCAAGTGCATATGCTGCTCAGGCAATCATTTCGTGATAAAGTGCGAGCCGTTTCGTCCAAAAAACAGTTGAACAACGAAATGAGCTCGCTCGCAAAATCGTGTATGCTTTAATTGCTTGCGCTCGGGCATATTTCGCCGAATTGCTCGAGCCCAACAGCGATGCAACCACTGTAGTCGGTCTCATCATTCTTTATTGCATTCCGAAAATTATCAATCGTCAGCTGTCAGAAAAGGTTCGAAGCTGCGAAACCGAGCGTGAAAACGAATGCGAAGTCCGACGCCTTGGACGGTTCCAATAACGCTGCCGTGGCCAGCGTCCAGACAATCGAGCCGCCGGACTTTACGACTCCGGCGGTTCTTCTCGCAACCGCGTGGGTGAACATCCACACCGCTGAGGTCCGACGCTTTAAGGTTCGCGCGCTATTGGATCAGGGATCCAATTTTAGTTTTATATCGGAATCTTTCTGTCAAACCATACGGACCAGGCGACAAAGAACCGATTTACAAATCAAAGGATTCGGGGAAACCTACACGGGTGCCGCAAAGTCGCGCGTGTCCTTGCGAATGACTCCGTGCGCGAAATCCGACTCGGTATTTCCAATCACAGTGTACGTGTTTCCGAAGATCACGTCGTACGCGGCTTCGCGAGTTCGACCTGTCGAATTGTGGCCTCACTTGAAGGGCCTTTCCCTCGCGGATCCGGATCCGTCGAGCAAACATCAAATTTACTTGCTTCTTGGAGCCGACGTTTATGGCTCACTTTTGATGCGCGACTTGAGGCAAGGTCCGCTCGGTACCCCCACAGCTCAACTAACCGCGCTTTGGTTGGATTTTTCCGGTCCGACCGAAAATAAAACGGAAGGCTTCAAAAGAAGCCGTTTTAAATTGCGTTCTCGGTCAAGAGATAGACACTCTTTTCCAGCGGTTCTGGGAAGATGAGGAGATCGCGCCTCAAATTCCCCTCACGGGGGAGGAAGAGATTTGTGAGCGACACTTCGTGCAGACGCATAGTCGGTTGTCCGACGGACGATACGTCGTTCGACTACCCTTTAATGTGATCCTCCGATCGAATCGGAGAGTCTCTTTCCATTGCGCGGTCGCTGGTACACCTCCTATGGAAAAACAGATTGAGAAATCGATTGGAACTGTATTCGCAGTATAACGAATTTCTAGCGGAATACGAGTCCCTCGGACATATGACATAGCGTCGACGAGTCGGAAAAAACCGAGTATTTGCCCGTTTACATTCCGCACCACCCCGTGATTGCGGGAAGATAGTTGCACGACTAAATTAGCGGGTCGTTTTCAAACGCGTCGTGCCGAACTAGGAATGGTACGTCGTTGAATGACTTTTATTAATAGGGCCCAAATTACAGCAAGATCTACCTGCCGTGTTATCGCGATGGCGACGGTGGAGCTTCGTCTGTACGGCCGACATCGCCAAGATGTTTCGGCAAATTCAAATTTATGAGCAAGATTCAGACTACCAAAGAATTCTTTGGCGTCCTCAAGCGGAGAGCGCCCGTTCGACATTTTCGCTTGTTAACGGTCACTTACGGTCTCGCTCCCGCTCCGTATCTCGCAATGCGAGTATTGAAACAGCTCGCCCTTGACGAGGGAGAAAAGTTCAAGGCCGCGGTTCCTATCCTAGGAGAGTCTATTTATGTAGACGACGCCCTGTTTGGCGCGGATGATATAAATCTTTAAAAATACTCGCGTTCAATTGATGCAGTTAATGGAAAAGGGGGGATTTCAATTAAGGAAATGGGCATCAAATTCGATCGAACTTCTCAAGGATTTGTCTGTTGACCAATCGGAAGTAACCGTCATCTAATCCTGACGGAAGATTCACTTAAAGTTCTCGGCCTGTCATGGATGCCTAACGAAGACGTGTTTCGCTTGGTCGTGAACTCGACCACCCCCAGCGTTCCTACCAAACGCTCAATTCTTTCATTTATCGCGAGGCTTTACGACCCTCTCGGATGGGCCGCTCCCGTCGTGATCGTGGCAAAAATAATACTTCAAGAGCTGTGGTTGTTACATTGCGAATGGGACTCTCTCATCTCCGATGAGTTAACGTCCCGTTGGAATTATTTTGTATCAGAATTTCACAAATTAGAAATGATCAAAATTCCACGTGGACTGGTCAAGGTCCACAACTCTCGCGCTAGAATACACGGTTTTGCTGACGCGTCAAATCGAGCTTATGCCGCCGTCGTATATCTTCGCGTCTATCATTCGCTTTCAGACTTCGCAATAAATTTAATCGCAGCAAAAACAAAGGTCGCGCCCTGAAAACCGGAGCATCCCGCGTCCTAGAGTTAAACGCGGTAGTGTATTGAGTCGCCTCGTAAAGTGGACTGTTAATTCGTTGCAGTTAGTTGGAACTCCGATCCATTGTTGGACGGATTCCACGATAGCTCTGGCGTGGTTGCGCCAGCACCCCTCAAAGTGGAACACATACGTGGCCAACCGCGTGGCTGAAATACAGAACAATTTGCCATCTACTCGATGGAGTCACGTACCATCGGTAGAGAACCCGGCGGATTGTGCGTCGCGCGGCTATCCGCGTCTGAGTTAGTGTCGCATTCGCTATGGTGGACGGGACCACCATGGCTTCGGCAACCTTCAACGGCTTGGCCGATTCATGATATGACGAATACTAGACCCACTAATGAACTACAGCAAGTTTCAGCTGAACTGCGAAACCAAAGTTTCTTCACATTGAAGGTGAAGAAGAGTGGGATCTACTTTACAAATTTTCAAGTTGGACGAAGCTCGTCCGAGTGACGGCTTACGTCCACAGGTTTCTCGCCTTACTGCGGAAGGAAAGGTTCGTAATTTAAAAAAGATTCGACACTGAGCGTCGACGAGCTTAAACGGGCCGAGCAATTCTGGCTGTCTTATGTCCAGCGGAGAGCTTTCAAGGTCGAATTCAAAACTTTGCAAAAGACTGCCACGATTCAAAAAGGAGTTCCCTTCGAACTTTTGCTCCATTCTTAGGAAAAGATTCGGTACTCCGGCTTGGCGGCGGTTGCGACACTCGCTCTTAGCTACGATGAGCAACATCCCGTAATCGTGCCGCGCGGACAACTCGCTTACCTTCTAATCGCTCAAGCTCATAAGAGTACACTCCACGGTGGAGTTCAAATCGTGCTGCGCACCCTTCTTCAGAATTATTGGTTAATGGAGGGCGAAACTCCGTCAAGGGATATAAAGACAATGCATCCCTTGCGTACGTCACTCGGCTAAACTTTCGAGCCAATTCATGGGAGACCTCCCGTCTCCACGCGTCAATCCGTCGTCTCCATTTGCTCATACGGGAGTGGATTATGCTGGCCCTTTCTTAGTCACGCCCGTTCGTTGGCAGAGGCCAAAAAACCAGAAAAAATTATATAGCTTTGTTCATCTGCCTCGTCACGAAAGCAATCCACGTAGAGCTAGTCGAAGACTACTCTAGCGCTGGGTTCCTCGCCGCCTTTCGGCGATTTGTGAGCCGAAGGGGCTTGCCGTCCAAGACTATATAGCGATAATGGAACGAACTTCCACGGGGCTGACAAGGAATTGAACGACGCGTTCAGCGCCTTGATGAAGGATTCGTCACTGCACGACATCCTTGCAAATGACAAAATTGAATGGAACTTCATTCCGTCTGCGGCTCCTCACTTCGGTGGGCTATGGGAGGCGGGAATCAAAAGTCTCAAGTCGCACTTAAAACGAGTCGCCGGTTCGCGAACTCTGTCACAGGCCGAATTCGCGACGTTATTATGCCAAATCGAGGCGTGCTTAAATTCTCGTCTGATCGCGGCATTAAGCGACGATCCGAGTGACCTATCGGCACTCACTCCGGTCATTTCCTGATCGGGCGCCCCATAATTGCGATACCGGAGGAGTCAGTGCTCGAAGTAATGCGAATCGACTATCGCGATGGCAGATGGTCCATTCTTTAGTCGAACAGATTTGGCGCTCGTGGTCGCAAGACTACTTGCACTCCCTGCAGCAGCGGCGTAAGTGGTCGGAAAAAACGTCTTGTTTCGCATAGGAGAACTCGCCTTGTTGAAGAATCTCTTGCTCCCTCCGAGCAAGTGGAACCTAGCGCGAGTCACGCAGATTCATCCCGGCTCGATGGACTCGTGCGAGTAGTTACGGTGAGAACTGCGAGCTCGATCCTGAAACGACCAATTATGCTACTGTGCCGGCTGCCAATCAATAGCAATATTTGAAAATTGTACTTGCGTTAAACTTAGATTGTAATTATTTGATAAATTTCGGGTGTGATTATGTATTTAGCGTCAAAATCTACTATGTTAGGCAATATTCTCCTCTTCGGCGTGGTTTTTCGAGCCAGGTATCGCATTTATGACTTTGTTATTTGACCCATCGCATTGTCGGTAGAATTTCGAAACATGTATAATTGTATTTGCGTGCTCGAACAGCCGAAAGAGGCGAATATTTGCTAAGGCTCAGTGCCTATTGAAAATTGAGAGCGTCTTTATAATTTAGAAATATTTACTCGAAAATTGTAAAGGTTTTTTCACCTTCTGATTACTTGCCCTCGTTATTCGATCGCAAGGAATTATTGCATTGATCTCTTGTTTGATTTCTTGGTTGATTGAAAATTGATTTATTGTCTTCATCGTACGTTGAAGACTACCGTTGGCTATATTTCGCATATTCGCATACGTTCAAATGCGAGGCGGGCGGTATTTTAAAATTGGCACGTATTTTCGGAGCGACGAAGCAGGTCAATCGTAGAAATTGAAAATATTCGACGCCGAGATGTTATTCTGGTTGTTTTCGATTCCGCGAGCGAGGAATCTACAAAAACTCGCCTTTGTCTCGCGTTTCGGAGCGTGATGGGGCAATCGTCCGCGAAATAGGATTTCAGCACGTGTGCCACGCGTCGATCGGATGATCGATCGCCCCCTTAGCTGCCGAATTCCGCGAGGATCAAAATGAGTCTACTCGAGGAGTCTGAACTGAAGAGACGTCTCCGTGTATATCAGCGAAAAGAGCATCGCGCGAATTTTCTCGTTCTAGAGCGAACTTCCGCGTTTTAATCTTGTCTGCGAGAGTTTTGAATAAAACTGCTTTGCCTCAAAAGTGAATTTCTCCACCTTTACAATTTCTCCGCATCCAGTCTCCTTCGTATCTGCGAGCCGACTTATAAATAAATAAATTTGCCTCTGCGCGGAAAATTAAACAAATCGAAGGTTCTCGCACAAAATTTTTTTTCCATTTTCTCCATTCTGAATTTATTGTGAGTTTCATCATCATACAGCTATACCAATCTCGCTGGATTTATCCAGGAACAACTTAAAATTTCAATTTTCCTTTGTCTTCCTTTATGTTAAAGCGTTCACATTCTTTTCAAATCGTTTACCCATTGGTACGCGTTAGGGTTTTTATTTGAGAATTTTTCAATTGTAAATTTTCCTGCTATTTTCCCTAGATTTTGTTGTTCAAAGTCTCGTTGCTTTGCTTCCAATAATTTATCTAACAATTTTGTTACGGTTTCTTTTGAAGTTTTTTTCCACGGATCTAGCAGCAGATTGTATCTCCATTCTTTCTTCTAGAAAAATTTCATTGAATTGTAAGTTTAGTTCTTCATCCAATAAACTGTACGTAGTTCCTCAGATAACTTGATTACAATTTTTTTGGATTGGTGTTGTTGAAAATTCGTTCTTTGGAGCGAATTTTCGAGGACGATCGAATTTTCTAGAATGTTTTTTGTTAAATTCCTTAGTGTTTACGCCAAGGAAACACGTGAAACCAACGTGTACACTCGCCGCTAATTGGCGTGTGTACATCGCCTGATTTTCTGATGGTCCAATCGAGGACCCCGATCGGCTGCCGCCCTACGCGAGCTCCGAAATCGCGCAGCCCTCGAGTCAGTCCTCGAGAGAGTGAGCGCCGAGAAACTAAGTCTCGTACGCGCGAACTTGTAAAAGTGAAAAACTAATTTTAAACGAGAAATCCGCAAAAATTTTGCGTTCTCTTTTGAGTAGAAAGACCCCGTAAGGTGGGGGGGAGTGAAAACCGCGCTACACAAAAATTTAGCCGTCGCGCCCCCCCCAAAACAGCCCTTTCTCCTCTCTTCTCTCTCTTTCTCGTTTCCCCTTCGAAGACGCAAAAAGAGCGAGAGAGAGGGTCCCCCTTCGCGCGCGTTCCAAAATCTCTCTCTTTTCTCCCCTTTTCTTCCCCGCTCTTTTCCGAGGGAAAAGAGCGAGAGAGGGGTTTTAATCCCCGCCGCGCGCTCCGAAGCTCTCTCGCTCGCTTCTCCCCTTTTAGCTGCGTTTTCTCTCGATCGCCGTTTCCGTCGCCCCGGGCCCCAAAGCCGGGGGGCCCCCGGCCCAAACGTGACGGTCACGCACCCCAGGGATCCGGTGCCCAATCGAATTCTGCATTTGAGAGACAAATTTTCGACGTTGAAGTGCCCCAACTTGCATTGCAAGCCCCCGGTTATCACGGGGCTTTGAAATTTTTTCTTGGGCGGCATTTTAAAACGCCGTTAAAGGGAAGTGACTGAAACTGTCCTCCGTTTATCCCCGCCCCTTGATTTTTAAAAATTTTGAGTGGGGTAAACCCATTCGCAAAGTTATCCCCCCAAACCCCGAAAAGAAAGCGTTTTGGGCTTTTTACGAAAAATCGCAGGGACTCTCAATGTTAATCGTGACTCTTATGTTAACAGTGCTTCAGTGAGCGGGGGGCCCCCGCTTTTTCCCACGCCACCGCCCGGTTTAATTTTAACCCCAAGTGCATTTTTTTTCCCCAGGTTTTTTGTTTTCTCGCAGCCCAACATGCAAACGACCGCGAACGCCGTATCACGCGTACCTTTCGTGAAATCCCCCTGTGATTTCCCCTCGATCATCTTTTTGTTTTTCCCGGACGTTTCTAACATTTTAAAAGGGGGGTGGGGAATTGGGTATTTCGATCCCGCTATCAGGGGCCCCGCGTCGTGTCTTTTTGGGTAAAACTTGCTCCCCGATCATCTTTTTGTTTTTCGACGTTTTTTAAAATTTTTTAAAAGGTGCGCGACTTGCTATTTCGCGCCCGCAAATTCACGCGTCCGCGTCGTGCATCTCTTTTTACCTTCCCTCGATTATTTGTTTTTTTTCCCGACGTTTCAAAACCCTTTTAAAAAATTTTCCGACTTGCATCTCGACGCCTGTTTCCCTCGGCCCGTGTGCATCTTTTTTTGACTCTCCGATATTTGGTGATTTTCGACGTTTTTTTAAAGTTTAAAAAACCCGCGATTTGAAATTTTCGACGCCCGCTATCACGCGCCACGCAATCCTTCGTGTGGAAAGGGCAGCCGGGTAACGGCTTAACGTGGGGGGTGCGCTAACTCGCGCTCGGACCCCTCCACCCCTTCCCTCCCGGTTTTAATAGCGGGGGGCTTCAAGTCTTTCGGGGGCGCTTGAATATTTTGGGTTTTAGTAGCGAATAATCGATCAAAAGATTCAAAAAAATCCGGCCAAACGATAATAAAGTCGAAAAGCCGGTGCCCTTTCTCACGAGAGGGGCTTGTTTGACGGATTTAAAAAAGAGATCTCGTCAAATTTAAGAAGCTGGCCAAATCAAAAGTGAAAATCGCCAAAACGCGAAATGGCTTGCCCGTTGGAGGGCACTGGGGGGGTGCCGCGGCCCTTTATGTCAAATGCTTTTAAAAAACGACCACGGAGCAGCAAACGAAACCTTTCCGTATTCACTTGGAAGTTTTCCCGAAAGCTGAGGATGTTACATCGCCCCGGCCCGATCTTCTGCAAAATACGATTTAAATCGATTTCTCCTAAAACCCAATTCCCCTTTACCGATCGGTTCCCATTCCTCCGTTCGCGCAAAAAAAATAATCTTTCCCTTCCCAAATTTCCCCGCAAAAGCGCTGCCCAAAATTTTTTTTGGGAAATTAACCCATTTGGGGAAAAATTCCCAAACCCCTTTTTGAATCTCTCGTGTAAATAAAGCCCCCTCTTTCAAAATTTCCCTTTAAAAAATTTTATTTTCTTAAAAAAGAGGGTAACGGGAGGCCCCTTCCTTGTGATTTAAATTTAAAAAATTTTCCCATCGAAATTAAAGAATCTGCCTGGGGGAAATTTTTAATATAAAAAAAGACGTAAGCAAGCGTTAAAATTTTTGTCCCTTTTAAAAACCCTTTTTTTGCCTTCCTTTAAAGAAAGCGGATTGTAAGCGTTTTGGGGAAAATTGCGGTGGAAAAAAGTGCGATCATTACCGGGGGTTAAAAAATTCCCATCGTCCCTTTAAAAAATGGGGGCGACATTTTGTTTTTAAATAAAGCAAAATTTTTAAAAGGGAGAAAAAACACGTACCAAAAGGGAAAATTTAAAAAGCGAAACAAAAAGAAATTAGCCTTCTTTACAGGAGCTTAATGAGTTTTTTTAAATCTTCGTTCCCCCGGGGGTTATCGGATTTGCCATTTCAAGGGAAGGGCTCCCGGTTTTTCGAAAAATGATAAAACCCCGTTTAACGGGAAAAAAGGACGCCTTTAAAGTTTTGTTTCTCCGGGGAGATCACGTTTCCCCAAATGCCAAGGGCTAAAGGGAAGAAAAAAGCCCTTTACCGCGGTTTTTCTCTCGCGTGCCCCCCAAAAAACTTTGCTTTAAAAGCTTAAAGTCCGGACCCCCTTTCCCCCTCGGGGAAAAGCCCAAGCAAATTGGGTGCAAAATGTCGTCGCTCGCATAAACATTGCCCCTTCAGCGGCAAATCAAAAGGGCCCCCCGATAAAAAGGCCAGTTCCCCCGGGGTACTAACCCCCCCGAATCTGCGGCACAAGGGCCCATTTAATGCGATCAAAAAAATAGACGGTCAAACGGGCGCGGCCGTCTAATAGTACCCCCCTCGCTTCAGGAACATCCAAATGTCCCCTTTTGGGGACGGCTGGGTCGACCCCAGGGGGGGGGCCCCTTTTTTAAAGGTTGGGGCGTTTTTGGCCAAGGGACCACCTTTAACTTTATATCAGAAACGCTCCCCACAGGGGGTTTTTCGCCCTAAACGGGAAAAACCCATTTACAAATTAAATGCTTTGGCGGGGAAAAAACAGGGTATGCGAAAACGCGGTAACCAACTACAGTTAACCCGTGGGGCCCCAAGCCGATCCGACTTTCCTTGAAAGGCTTAAAATTTTTCAACGATTACTTCATACGCTCCCCGCGGGGTTAGCCCTTCGATGGTGGGGTCATTTTAAAAGGGGCTATCTTTTGCTGATCCTATCCCCAGTCAAAAATCAAATTCATTTGTTGATCGGTGCTCCCCTTTTGGCCGTTCTGAAGGCATGTCCGTTTAAGGGCCCATTGGAATTTCCCACGCGCAATTGACCGGTCTTTTGGGGGGATCCTTTCCCGGGCCCCCCAAATAGTAGGGCCCCTACTAGGTTTGGGTTGTATTAAAAAATGCGTGTTTTGGAAAAAAACACGCCCCCTTTCTCCAGAATTCGGGAAGGGTGGGAAAAATCTCGGGGGCCTGTCCCCCCCACGGAGGAGGAGGGAAAGGGGCGGGGGCTCATTTTATGGCCCAACCCCTACGTACCCCTCCCGGGACCCCCATGCGGGGTTTGTTGCCCTTCAGGCATGATTTTCCATAAAAAACTTTTTCTTTGCAAAATTTGGGACCCCCCGCTTTTAATAAAATGGGGGAAGGGAAAACTTAAAGGGTTCGCCCGAAATTTCAGCGCCGTAAACGAGTTTTTTACGAGAGTATAAATTGCGCCGGGGGATATGGGAAGGGGGAATTATCTGACCGCTCCGAGTTTGAGCCGGTTTTTTTCCTCTCATCCCGTTTTTCGCGATCGAGTTGCTAAAATTGCCGTTTGTCTTCAACCCTTGTGCAAACGGGAAACAATAAGGGGCTTGCTAACGATCCTTACCCGATCGGTCAGAGACGCGCAAAAACCCCTCCCCCCTTATTTTTTGGGGTGGCGTCAATGGCAATTTTTTTACACGGGGACATTTCCAAATGTTCCGCCAAAATTTTCGTGCATCCCCTTTACGGGGTTTTTAAGAATCTTATGGCGACGTCGGGGCCCATGGGGCCCGATTGAAAATATTCGCCTTCTCACGGGAACGTAGGGGGTCGCCCCCCCTCCCTACCTCGCAATGAGGGTACTGAAAAAAGCTTTTCAGAATGAAGGCGACCACTTTTCCCGGGGTTTTTCCAAATTTTCAGCAGTCCCCTCACGTAGACAAAGCATCTTTGGGGGCGGACGATAAGTTCATTTTATAGAAAACTCGTGTCCAAAAAGTTGAAAAAACCTTTCGAAAGGGAAAGGTTTTTTAACTACGAAAAGGGGGGCTTTTTAATGCCTTCTCCCCTTTTTTTCAAGGACTTTCGGCTTATCCCCCGGAAGTCAAGATCACTTTCTGTAAAAAAAGATACCTCAAAGGGTTTCGGGCTTTTTATGGCTTGCTAAAGAGGACGGTCAAAATTTTGATAACTCCCTTTTGGGTCGGTTACCACAAAAGAAACGTTCCGTTTCCCTCGTTTCACGGGGCCAAAAAAAAAAACGGGCCCCCCAGGGTGGGCTGCTCCGGTTGTTGTAACCCGGGGGGAAAATCTTGCACAAGAAATTTTGGTTCTCCAAAAGTGATTGGGACTCCCCCCTTTAAGGAGTTGCGCGATGTTTGGGGGAGCTTCCCCCAACGTTTTTAAAACATTAAAAAAACCTCCCGAAAAACCGCGTTTGGGCCGGGCGACATTCCAATAACCTGCGTTCGAAAAAACCACGGGTTTGCCGAGCTTTAAAACCCCCTTTTCGCGGCGGTCCCTTTATATTGAGTGCCCTTTCCTTCGCCAAAAAATTTCAAAATCACTCTGCTCGCTGCTAAACAAAAGGGCGCGCCGATTCCAAAAACCCTAAGCATCCCCCGCTTGGCTTTAACGCTAAACGCCCCCCCTCAAACCCGGAATCCAAATTGGGGCCTTGACAAACGTTTTAAATTTCCTTTGATTTCCCAAAAAAGGATGGGCGGATTCGACCATCGCCCCGCGTGGCCCGTCAACAAACCATCAAAAAAGGGAAAACGGGCTAACCGCGTTCCCAATTTCATACCCGTCCCGGATTCTGTTTTTTGGAAACACGGGTTTTGTCCGAGATAAACCCGGGGGACTGGGCCTCCCCGGGGGCGGGCCCCCTCCGAGCTCGTGACTACCCGCTATGGGGGAACGGGCCCCGATGGCTTTAAAGCCCTCAAAAAAGGGGGGGCCGATTTTGAATGTTTTAGCCCCCCGCTCGATCTGCCCCCAATCAGCAGGGGGTCCGGGGGGGGAAAGGGAAGGGCGGGCCCGTTACGCCCAAGGGTTTAAAAGGCCGAGGAATGGGGAAACCCCAAAAGGTTCTCACTTGGCCAAGTTGTCCCGCGTGACTGCCAATTTAAAATTTCTTTTTCTTCGTTAAAAAAAAAAAGCGCGCTCGCTCCAAATCTCCCCCCTTTTGAAAGCCGAGGTTTTTTGGAGGGCGGGAAAAACTTCTGGTTGGGGTATCTGAACCGAGGGTTCTTTTTAGGGGAAAAGCGCTCCCTAAAGAAAAAACGGCCCAGGCCCCATTTGAGCTCGTTTTAGCAGATTGAGTCCTTTTCTAGGAGAGGACTCTTACTCCATCTTTGGGGGGGCGATTGACGAAAAATTTCCCCGCTCAGCTTAAAGACGGCAAATCCTAATAATTCCGAAACATCCTTATCCGATCCTTTGATTTCCCCCATAAATCCACGCTCCAAAGGGGGAACGCCCAGTATTTGGGGTGCTCGTCAGCGATAATGGCTCCTTTGGGGGGCCGCAGGGTAAATAAAGGCCCATTCGAAAAAGTTTAGGGGTTTGGGACTTTTCAAAGGGGATAATTTTGTTTTTCCAGTTATGGGGAAACCCTTTCCCGCCCCTCGTGGCACCCCTTCGGGGCCTTTTTCTCATTGTGGGGGGTTTATTAAACCCCCCGGCCCACTCCAGTAATTTATTTGGCGGCCCGAGGGGAAAAAGGGCCCGAAAGGATTAAACGCTCTGTTTGTTTTTCTTTTCACAAGGGGGATTAACCCTTTAATTAAATTGGGAAAATTACTCCCCGCCCGGGTTTCTTGGGAGCCTTTTAGAGGTTCGCTAGCCGAAGAGGGTTTTGCCCGGGCACATGTATAGCGAAACCCGGCACAAATTTTTATGGAGCCAAACCCCGAACTCCCTCGACACTTTTAATCCGTAGGAAAGGATGGGTGAATTTTTAAACGCAAATCGCAGGCCCACGGGGGGGTTTAATGGCTTTCATTTTCCCCCCGCCGCTCCACATTTCGGCGGCCTTTGGGGGGCCGGAGTCAAAAAGCCTTTAAAAAGATCTGAGGGCCCCTTGGGTTGGGCCCCCAACCCTTTCGGGGCTGAACTCGCGAAAGGGGTTTGGGAAAAAAGAAGCGTGCCTTTTAAATCGCGGGCCAATCTCCCCTTAGTGGAAAGACCCGGGTGACTTGGGCGGCCCCTTACCCCGGGTTTACTTTCTTATTGGGCGGCCCCCCGTAGCCGTTCCCCGGGGGAACGGTACTTTGCGTGACCCCTAGGCTCTCGGGCCCCTGGCAATGTCCGTGCCAATTTCAGGAAAAACCGTTTTGGCCTGTGGCACGGGTTATTTACATTTTAACAGCGAAACAATTTGGGGGCAAAAACATCTCCTAATTTGCAATAGGCGAATTGATTAGTTAAAAAATCCTTGTTCCTCCCAGGAAGGGAGCTTGCCCCCGAGTACGCAGATCCATCCCGGTTCAAAAATTTTGGGCCCCTACGCATCTCAAAGGTTTCCAAAATTGAAAAAGTTTGGGCCTATTTTGGGGTTATGCCAAAATGCCAAAAACGTGATAAATCAACGCGGTCCGCAAAAGGGTGAAACCGCTAAGGTAAGGTTTTTGTTTAAACTTCGGGACGACCCTTTTTCCCGTACGAGTCGTTTCAAACCCGTATTTTTTTTTTTAAACCTTTTCCTCGCCTTTTGCTCCCCCTTTGTTTAAGTTTATTTTGCCCCTTTTGTTCGCATTTCGAGGCCGGGGGGGTATGTTTAAGATTCGTTTTCCGGAGGAATTCCCGGGGCCCATCGAATTTTCTAGAATGCTTTTTTTTAAAATTTCCCTTGGGTTTACGCCAAAGGAAAACACTGAAACCAACGTGTACAAACCCCCCTAATTGGGTGTGTACATCGCGATTTTTTTGATGGGCCCAAACGGGGGCCCCGATCGGGTGCCGCCCTACGCGAGCTCCGAAATTTTGCGCGCCCTCGAGCGCCCCCGAGGAAAGCGAGCGCCCGGAAAAATAATCTCTCCCCGACAACTTGTAAAAGGAAAAAAACAAATTTTAAAAAAAACCCTTTCAAACGCGTACAACCTTTTATCACGTTTTAAACCCCGGGATCCAAAAAGTTAAAACTTATTTCAGGTTTTCTTTTTTTTTAAGGGCTTTTTTATCTTAGCCAATGCTTTTTTTTTTATCAATTCTGTATGCAAATTTATTGGCTGATATTCATCCTGGGATAATGAAAGAACAGCCATCCAATGTATCTATGGAGGTTAGGCACAGTATGTTTTGATTTCTCGTCTGCCGATCCTCTTATGTAAACCCAAATTTTAAGTGAGTTTTCCTTTTCTTCTTTTTTATCATAAACGAATTGACGTTTTATAAGATAACTCTTTATTTTTCGAGTTTGATAAAACCAAATCACGTTGCTGTAAGAACAAAGTTTTATTTTGCCCGGTTTATTACAGTATTTACATTATTTACAAAGGGTTCTCACCTGTAAGAACAAAGAAACGTCAATTAAAGTTTATTTCCCCAAATCCATCAATTCCCTCTTTCCACCGTCCTTGAATCACTATTCTAATTTCTCTGATAATTCCTTTCTCGTGTATTTCACCACGGGGTTTTTCTTCTTCTCGTACAAAACGCTCTCTATCTTACCCGCGTTCAAAAGCGCGGCAATTTAAATTTTAAAAGAAATTGTTGGAGAGCGAACAAAAAACCGACGAAAAAACCGGCGGCCGAAAATCGCTGTTTCCACACTCGATCTCGATGTCCGAGACCGAGGTTCGCACAATCGAAAACATATTTTCGATCTCTGGATCGACACTCGGTTTGTCAGAGCGACAAAATTCCCGCATTCTCGACGGTTTTTATTATTTGTCACCTTTCTTTTTGGCAGCGCGGGCGTCCTTCTCCTTACTTGCAGGGTGGATCGGGGAGCTCGGGACGGGGGAAAAGGGGAGGCCCCGCGCTTACCGTTGCGCGCCTTTTCCGGGCAGTGTTTGCGAGCTGAGCTCTCTCGTTTGGTCACGCGGGGCAAACGACCTTTTCACATAAGCGAACATTTATTGCCCTTTATGCCTGTAATTTATCTTAAAATATACTTGTGAGTGGAGTAAGTTGAGTAAAGTGTTATGGGATCCTGTCCCCGTTTTCCAAAACTAAATCCCTCTTTGCCTCCAACCGTATTAAAACGAAAAATCGAACGGCGAGACAAGAAATTACTGGTCCTTCGAGCCGGATTTCGTGTGCGCGACTCCGACCCACGGTAAGCGATCCTTATCTCTTTCTAAACTTGTATATTCCTTAATATTGCTAGACATTAGACATTGCTGGACAATTTTATTATTAACAATCATTATAGTCAGTGACATTTGCGACATTGACGTTTCGAAACAGTGGAATAAGTAAAAAATGCGAGAGTGATCTCGCGATAAGACAATAGTGCCGTTTTTCCCCACGCCCCCGCGCGCGCTTCGCCTAGAGTTTCGAGGCCCCGCTGCTTTCCCATTCTCCCGCCTAATGCCGTTTCCGCGCTCCGCGCCCGTCTTGCCTATCGATTTTGGACATCCGTCGCCCCCCGCGCCACGCTGCGTTTACGTGTTCGCGACCCCCCGATCAGCCCAGGGGCACTTTCTCGGATTTTCACGTAAGATCGTCGCGCTTTGTTTCACGCTCGTTTTTTTCCGTCTCGTATAAAGCTCCACGATGGAGGCCGCGCTGAAAAGACAAATGATCACAGCCGGCTTCATCGAGCGGTTTTTGGGATAAACCTTGTTAAAATCGGAAAAAAAAAAATGACTTGATCGTTCTCTCCGGGGGCGCCTTGAATTACTAGAAAGATACTGGTCGACGTTTTACGACGCTCATTACTCGCCCATGGATTTTGAAAAGGTGGACCGCGTCCGACTATATGAAAAGGGACATTTATTTTCGTCGACCGAGGAACTTTATGTTAATATGAAGGCTCGTATCAACTCCCGCTCGTACATCCCACCGGCCAAAACCACGGAGTCAAAAAATGACTCAGTGCGGTTAAAGAGGCAAATCCAATTGCCGAAAATAAATCTGCCGACCTTTAGCGGCGATCAGTTGGAATGGGAGGGTTTTTTTCGCGACCTTTTCAAATCGTAGTTCACGACGTGAAACGGCTCGGCGCGGTTGCAGAAACTTTCCAGTATCTGAAGGCAAGCCTCAACCGGGAGGCCGGCCCTCGTGGCGAATACGAGGTTTTTCTCGGAAGGATACTCGTTGGGCGGCGTGAGAAGAATTGGAGTCGAGATACGACAAACCGACGGGTGCTACTCGCGACGCACATGCGTGTCCTCCTCTCGGCTACGCTAGTGACGAACCATCTGCGACAGAGATAAACCGCCTGATTAGGCATCGCGTGCCTGCCGTGAATCAGGCATCGCGCTCCTTCCGGGCAATGGGTCGCCCGGTAGAGCATTGGGACGACTGGTTCGTCCACATCCTAGTGGAGAAAGCTGGATTCCGCTAGCCGCCTCCAGTGGGATCTTCGCGCAGCAGTGACTTTCCGACTTTTTAGGAGCTCAAGGAGTTTCTTCTTACGCGTCGCGCGCGTTGGACGCCGCCGCGCCGCGAACTTTGACAACAGACGACTTCGGGTAAATCGAGGCGGACTGAGCGACGGATGAGGGTCTCGTCACATGCAACCTCCATGAACAACGAGAAAAGGGATCGCCGTGTCCGCTGTGCAAGGAACAGCACCCTTTGCAAGCGTGGCCCGCGCTTTAAGGGATGCTCGGAAAGAACAGCGCCGAGAACAAGTGCGAAAGCGGAAGGCATGCTTTAACTGCCTGGGAACAGGGTCACACAGCAGGAGCATGCCCATCCTCATTCCGCTGCCGCCAAAGGGAACGAGAGGCATCACACGCTTTTTCATCTAACGGGGAACATACGACGTCACCAGCGGAGACTCCTCGAGCTGCGGCAGAAAATCCCCCTGCACACTCGGAGAGGCCTTCGTTCTCGGAGGAGAACTGGACAGGTAGCAGCGCTGTCCAGCTCCACCTCCGGTACAGTTTCCTCGCGACGGCGCTTGTTCGTCTCATCGGAGAGTCGGGGAGAGCTCTACAGTGCAGCGCTACTGGACTTAGGCTTAGAGGCGTCTTTCGTCTCAGAGCGCGTGGCTCAGCAGCTGAGACTGCCGAGGCGTCGAGTCAACGTCACGGTCTCAGCCTGCAAGGCTCACCACCGGCATGGCGACTCATGCGGTGACCTTGATGGTTTTGGGAGCTGACCGATTTGCCATCTCTGCGGATAACAATCCCCAGGGCATTGGTGCTGTTCAGACTCACCGCGTTGACACCGGGAGGGGCCGAGTTGCGAGGCATGATTGGGCCCCATCTTGAGGTCTTAAATTGGCGGACCCCCCGCCCTTCGATAGGCCTGCAGCGGTCGACGCCGTGCTGGGAGCTGACCCTATACGGCATGCTACTCAACGGTGACGTGAAGCGCGGCCGCCCAGGACAACCGACCGCTCACTCGACCGTCCCTTTGGGTGGGTGCGATGGGGCCCCCCTCACCAGGGCAGCAGACTCGAACACATCGCCTCCCATCACAGGGATATACTACACAGCCGGACCTGCAAGAGGACCTTCGCCGATTTTGGGAACTGGAGGGGGTATCCGCGGAGCCGATCCAAACTCCTGAGGAATCTTACTGCGAGCGACTCTTCGCAAAAGACACACTTACGCGACGAAAGGGGGGTCCCGTTACGTAGTGCGACTTCCTCGAAGAGAGAACCCGCCGACGGGACTTGAGCCTCTTGTCGGAGGGGTCCAACAGATGCTGCTCAGCACGGAGGGGTCGGCTCGACGGATGCCGGCGCTCAAGTCAAAGTACACAAGTTTATGTTTTCTTATTTGGGTCGCTAGGACACAGGGGAGCTGGGCCCCACGGGAGAAGGAAGCCTGTAGCTCTTACTACATGCTGCAATCACACCGTAGTAAAGCCGACAGATCCTGAAGGGAAGATCAGGGTGGTTTTTCAACGCCTCGTTCCGGAAAACTACAGGCGTTTTTTTCTTAAACGACGTGCTACTCTCAGGTCCAAAATTGCGGCAGACCTCTGGCTTGTACTCACCCCGTTGGCGATGCATCATTACGCGTTCACGACGGACATTGTGAAGATGTTTCCGTCAATTCGCGTCTACCGGGACGACACGGATTTACAGCGAATCCTAGGGCGGGGCGGACCTCGCTGCTGAGATCCGGAGTTTCGCCCTCACCACCCTTTACCTACGTACGCGTCCCCGCGCCGTATTCGCAATTCGCACATTATTACACCTGGCGAGGGATGGGGAAATCCCGCTTCTCTCAAGGGGGCGAAAGCTATCAGATCCAACACCTATGTAGACGACTACTTGCGGGAGCGAGCTCCCTGGAGGACGCCCCTCGAGTAAAGCATCAGGTGGTGAGTTTTTCTCAGGGTGAGCGGCTTCGAGTTAAGCAAAGGGGCCCCGGATCAAAACGCCGCTCTATGCCCCGAGGGAGACAAGGCTGGCGGCTCTTTCTAAAGACGGACACCGTGGGGCACTCTCGTGTTTACTGGGCTCCAACCACCGATCGGCTCACACTGAAACAATTCCGACGCTGCAGTCGATCGGTAAAACAACCAAACGGACCGTGCTCTCGGATATCGCAAGACTATTCGACCCGGCGGGGTTGGGCTGCTCCTGTTTTTATTGGACTAAGGTCTTCTTGCAAGAACTTCTGGATGGCCGGCCTGGATTGGGATAAACCGCTCCCCCGACGCTGCGAAATCACTACCTGCGACTAGCGTCTGCCCTGCCGGAGTTGGACCGGTTGAGTGTTCCCCGGTGGACGGGAGTCACGGAGGGCGACGGCCACGAACCTACAACTGCACGGGTTCTCCGATGCGTCGGAGAGAGCTTACGCGGGGGCCGCAATTTATTTAAGGGGCACTGGATCAAATGGCGCTCATACAACGACTTACCTCGTCGTCAAGCGAAAGTCGCACCGGTGAAGCCGGTGTCAATTCCCCCGACTGGAGCTTTTGTGGAGCCCTGCTCACCGCGCGACTACTCCACGGACTGCCGCGGGACTTGGACTCACAAGCGAGAAAGTTTATGCCTGGACCGATTTCCAGAGTGGTTCTTGCATGGTTGTGAGCACATCCCTCCCGTTTGGAAGCCGTTTCGTCGCCAAAACCGGGGGGCCCCCCGTCCAGGAGATCGTGGGCGGCCGATCGCTGGCATCACGTTCCAACAAGGGAGAATCCAGCGGATGCTGCCCCCAGAGGCATCACGCCCTGTGAACTCTCCAGTCTTCAGCTTTGGTGGGGGGGGCCCCCCATGCTGACAGGTCCGACCGAGTCCTGGCCCGAAGAGGCGCATGAAGACGTCGACCCGCTGCGAGAGCGCCGCTCGCACGCAGCCACGGTGGGCCCAGGCAGAACGAAGAAAACGAAAACTTTTTACAAATTCTCCTCTCTCTCTAAACTAATACGCGTTAGCGCGTTCTGTTTAGGGTCCTCAACGAGAGGCCCCAGACGAGAACGACTCCCCCTCTCCAGCCAGGGGAAATGAAACGACTGCCGATTACGATGGTTACGGATCGTGCAACGGCAGGACTTTGCGGGCGGGGCTCAAGGCCCTCACGCGCAGGCTCCTTTATCGAGGAAGTCTCCGTTGCGGGCACTGCGGCCATTCCTCGGACCGGATGGGTTGATCCGAGTAGCGGACGACTGGAGAACGCCCTCACTGAACTACAAAGAGAAGCACCCAATCGTCCTAACGAAAAGGAGCATCTTTCGCTGTTACTGGTGTGTTACGCGCACATTGTACCTGCAGGGAGGGCCTCAGCTGACACGAGCGGTCTTTGGCCCGGCGTTACTGGGTCATCCACGCCAAAACGCTCATACGCGCCGTGATCCACTGCTGCGTGCGGTGTGCGCGGCTTCCCGCACCACCGCCCCAGCAACAGATGGGACACTCTGCCGGCCGATCGGGTGCGGATCATGCGGGCCCGTTCTTGTCCGCAGGAGTGGACTATGCTGGGCCAATCCACTACGCGCCTCGAAGGGGCGAGGGGAAAAAGTCCTACAAGGGCTACATATGCCTATTTTTTTTGTATGGCCCACTAGCACCTAGAAGCTGTATCCGACCTCTCATCTGCGCGTTCTTAAAGCTTTTTTAGACAATTCTATCAAAACAAGGTCGCTGCGCGCACCTGACAAGCGACAACGGGATGAATTTCCGGGCGCGGACCGAGAGCTTCGCGAGATGTTCGGCGCCGCCTCGGACTTCTATAAATATTGCAAGGAGTTGGGTGGCTCGACGGCACCGGGGTGGGGACTTCATCCCCCCTTCGGCCCCCCACTTCGGCGGGCTTTGGGGGGCCGGGGTCAAGTCCACCAAGCATCACTCCGACGCGTTCCTCGGGAGCAGACCCCAACTTACGAGGAGCTTTCCACGCTCCTTTTGCCAAAATTTAGGCTTGCCTCAACTCGAGGCCGCTCATTCCGCTGAGCGCGGATCCTACGGACTTTGTGGCTCTTACGCCCGGTCACTTCCTCATCGGCGAGGCTCCGGTCAATGTACCGGAGCCCTTCACGCTGAGGAACCCCCCGGACAAACCCGTGTTAGATCTTTGACTGATCTCCCAATTTTGCGTGATCATTTTTGGCGTAGGTATTTGCAGGAGTACTTGCAGCACCTCCACAGCTGATCAGTGGAGAACGCCATGGCCAACATCCCCAAACCCGGCGCCCTCGTTTCTGCTGCGAGACACCTCCTGCCGCCTGCTAAATGGTTTGCATGGACGGGTGCGAACAGTACATCCGGAAGACGACGGACTAGTCCCGTCTTGACCGTCGACACGGCTACCGCACGTTGAACGGCGATTTGCGAAGATCTTCCGCTACCAGGGTCTCGGACCCTTAGAACAACCGGCAAAGGACGCAAGGCGGG